>NW_015162528.1:8124-20381 GCF_001447785.1 Gekko japonicus | reverse complement strand
GAAGGTGTTGTGTTTAAATACAAAGATAAAAGGGAGAAAATTGACTCGGTCTTTAAAGCAGAAGAATGGTTGAAGCAGTTTCTTGGATCGAAGAAGGAAGAACAACCAGGCAGAGGGGGCCAAGCAGACACACTGGAAGAGATGGATGGTGACCCAGGAGGAGCAGAAGGCGGCACGGCTAGAGATGCATACGACTTGCGGCTAAGGGGACCTAGATAACTCTTCTGAAGTCAAAGACCCACAGTTGAAGGAGAAAATGAAAGAGACTTTGTGCACATTGAAGAAAGAAAATAGACAATTACTAAAACGGACTCACTAACTCTTGAATTCATTGACATAAATGAAAAGTTATTATTTTTATGACTAACTGAATACTAACTGTTAATGACCTTCCTTTCTTGGGTTTTTAGTCATAGTGTGGGGGTTTTATTACTTTCTGTCTTATTCCCTGGGGTTTTTTATTTTTTTTCCCTTTCCCTTTTCTATTTTCTGTAGTTTTGTAGGTGTAACAAAAGAAATAAAGCTACCCTGTCTTCAGGGGATTAAATTAAAAAAAAGAACCCACAGCCAACAACGAACTACACACATTCAGGAACGGTTATACTTTTATTGCAGAACTATAGATGCAGTAACATAAGCACTGTTAAGAATGGTGGTGGCCCCATGGGCATAATAGGATATGGGGTATTTGTATGCACACACACACACAAACCCGCAGCACTGGCCAATTAGGTACCCACCCACAAGGGATAAAGCTTAGAGACCGTTAGGTAGCTGAAGCTGAGAACGAACACTCTCCCACGACACCGAGGGAAAACCCAGACACTACAACACCCTCCTGCACATCTGTATAGATGAGCATTTCGGCGCACAGCAGAGAAAGCACAGAAAGGAATGCAGTAGCAATTAACCTGAAAGGAAAGCAATAGCAATTAACCAGATACAGACCAACTCCCCAACCTTCATGGCAGCATAGCTGACAACTGGCCCTAATGAATTTCCAAGAAAGGCCTGGAAAGGGCCTCCTAGCTTTGCCTTTTTACTGTCAGAACCAAGCTTGGTTGCCTAGCAACAGCCACTGAGGGAAACGTTTGTCCCACAGGAGCCAAGCAGGAGAAGTGTCTTTGTCAAAGGAGACAGCCGTTTTGGCAGTTATTCTGACAGGGAACAGTGACTGAGGCAGCAGTGGGTGGGGAAGAGGCGCAGACCCATCACCCAGCCAATGGCACATGATTACTCTTGAGTGATGGTTGATGGGCCAATGGCTGATGGAGTGCACAGCACAGCCAGTGGGAGAGCTGGAAATGACCAACCTGTTAGGAGAATTATATATATAAGATATATAAATATAGGATACACACACACACACAATGAGCCTGGTGACTATTCACAACACCCATAATAGGTGATAAAATATTCTTGCTAGATTTGATAAACTAATTTAACTCCAATAATAGTGTGAGAAGGATGCAAGATACTAACACAGCTGCTGCTCTGGACAATGTTATTTCTTTAATAAGAATTCATATTACCACATCTAAAATCCAGGAGTATTAATCTTTGACTTCATCATCCCCCCTCCTGGATACGGAGCTGAATCCAACGAGTTTTCTTCTGGTGGGAGGACAGGGTCCACTTTGAATAGCAAAAAGGCTATTCTGGAGGTCATGGAACCTGTACAGACAAAAGGCATGTGTAACACATGCTGTAGCAAAGAGGAGAGTTGGATGAGGAGGTGTGAAAAAAACTGGCTCAATCCAACCCATAATTTGGAAATAATACTAGAAACATTGGTGTGGCTTAATTGTGCAACTAGGAGCACATTCAAATGGGTTTTTAAAAATGTTTTGGCTTCTAATGCTGAACATTTGTTGTTGTTTTCAGACATCTTGAAAGGCAAACAACGTTATTATCTTTGCAATGTAGGATTGATCCATTTTTTAAAAAGGGGGAAAACCAGTTTTCTCCTGAGGTTAATGTCTGTTGCACTTTTGAATCACGGCAAATTACTGATTGAAATGTCTGCCAAATTTCCAAAAATGCCATCTTTTATTTTTCCACCTATTTTCTTCATCCATTTGTGCTTATAGTGTTGCTATAAGGAGTGGAATTTCTTTTTCCATAATTCACTTTTTAAGATATAGCCATTGATTCATCTTATAATTTTTTTTCTCTTTTAAAAGACAGATTAATCTTTGAAGAGGAATTATTAATGTCCCCTTTTGTAACTTCAGCCCTTGCAGCTGTTTTATATTGCACAGCACAAGGTGGTGCTCTAGCAGGAGAATGTTTAGGAAGAAATTGCCTGCATCTGGGGAGCTACAGAATGAAATTCTGAAATTTTGCAGAACCTCCCTTTCTGCCACTCCTCTGTTCCAAATTATCTTTGTTCAAAATGGAAATGATTAGAAATACACTGCAAATTCCTAAAAAGAGGAAAAGAAACAAATTGTTGGATTTCAGGGAAAATCTGGGCATGTATGGAATTCTTTTTTAAAAGCTTGGGTTTCCCCCCCCCCCAAACCTACAAATGAAGCCTCTCTCTCTCTCTCTCTCTCTCTCTCTCTCTCTCTCTCACACACACACACACACACACACAAATTAAGCCAATCTCTAGTCTTGCTGTCAACTCGACTTCAATTTTTTTTGAAGACTAAACTATCAACCTGCCCCCTCCCCCCTTTAGTCACCTGTCTTTGATCATTCTGAAGGCCATGTCAGCCTAACACTTTTTGACAAGTAAATCCTATGGTTCAATTAAGTGAATAAAAAATGGACTTATTTTATTGGAAGCCTAGCCAAAACCTACTTAATTTTTGAGAACTGAACCTGGAGCTAAAATTAATTTTTGTGGTGTTTTTTTTTAAATACCAAATCCTCAGCTACAATTAACTGTGATTAAAACCTAACCAGAAATTTTCTTCGGTATCTATTGCAACAGCTACATTTTAAAAAACCAACAGGAACCACACAAGATTCTACAGAACTACTCCCCCCAAATAAAACAGGAAGATTTTTAAAACAATAAAATAACAACTATAAAACCAGAACCAGAAGTCTGCAAAATATAAACTTTTAAAACTGGTAGTAACTTAGAAAATTCTCCCAAACACAAACCCTTTAAAAACTGAAAACCTTTTAGAAACAGAAAATGTAAGGCAGTTAAAATTCCCTTTAAACCCTTTAAAACCCTTTGAAAACTGAAAAGCTTTTTAGAAACAGAGAAAAGGTAAAGCAGGCCCCAGTCACATGGGCCGGATATCGCCGGGGGGGGGGGAGGCATGGCTAATTGCCCCGGCGCAGTTTGATCCGCAATTATGCGATCAGACGTGCCGGCGGCACACCATGGGTCCTTCCCTCGGCGCCGGCGGGTAAACAAGGGACCAGAGGGGAATGCCACGAGCTGGCGCAATCACACCATGGGCGTCTGGAGGCAGCCCGTGGCAAACGTTTACTAGTACCTTGGAGGTACTAGTTTTTTAACACGCATTGTCAGCGGTAAGCCATGGGTGCGCTCCACCTCCCAGATGTTGGGGTGTAATCGCGTCCAGATAATCCGCCCACCATCCGTGCCTCTCCCATGGCAACTTTGCCGTGTGACCGGGGCCGCAGTTAAAATTCTTAAACAAGCTAAGAGAAGGTAAGAGCACAAGCCTTTTAGACCGCTCTAAAAACAGCACAGAACATAACCAAGGAAATGTTTTAAAGAACCAGGGAGAAAAGAAGGCTCTCCCCCAACTACAACCCACCAGGCAAAAAAAAGCAACAAAACCCTACACAAAACCTGAAATAAGATCTTAAATAATATTTTACCAGTCCTGAAACCCAAGCAGCAGCAGCATTACAAAAATATAGCCCTGGGATAGAGTCAAGCTGCAGACTTGCTTTGCTGAATTGTCATGATAGGTCAGACAATTCTAGTGTTGCCCTAACATCTGCCTCCTCCCTCCTGTTGTCCAAGAAACCTGTCAAATGGAAGAGAAACAGGCTTAAAATGTTGGGCCCAAATATCCCTGAATATTATATGTGTGTGTGGATATTTGGGTATTGGAGTGATATTCAGGTTTCCAAGAATACCAGTAAAGCAGGTCACAAAAAATTCCAGAAATTTTATACATATAAATGGGATATATTCAGACCAGAAATAACTGAATGAATTTAGATCAAGGTGGGTAGCCGTGTTGGTCTGAAGCAACAGAACAAAGTCAGAGTCCAATGGCCCCTTTAAGACCAACAAAGTGTTATTCAAGGTGTGAGCTTTCGTGTGCATACACACTTCATCAGACAATGAAATGGGATTACAGATCATACTTGTATATATACAGGGTGGCTTGTTAAATTAGCATGCAAAATAGTGAAGATATTTTTTAACAGATCAAAAGAATGACAAGCTTGGTTTCTGGTTATCATCTGCTTGGGTTCAACTGGGGGGGGGACAACACAGGTAATAAATATGTCAGAACTGGAAACTTATGTGTCCTAAATTGAGAGAATCCCATCCTTAGACCCCATCCATCTCCTTTCTAGCATGGAGGTGAACTTTACAGCATCTTGGCTGTGTAGAGTATTTTCCTTGTCCCCAAAACAGGGAACTGCATTTGTTACTAACTATTTGAACGATTTGTAACTAACTTTAACCATTCACTCAGCAGCACTAGTGATGATGGAATGTTCTCTACTGAAAGGCAAATGAATGTTTATGTTTCACAGCGGTCATGTTATGTATAGCATATTCTCATGATAAAGACCATAAGACTTAGGTAGGGTAAAGGTGGTGCTTGAGTGGATCTATGAATGTCAGGTACTGGAAGGATGGGGTAGGTTAAAAGAGAGACAAAGAAAAAACAAATATTGTGTTACAGAATAAATCATCTGTTCGGCCTCTTATTATTCATATGGGGAAAACTGGGCAGCATTCAATTAGAGACAAAAAAATCAAACAATTAATTGAGTAAACAGACAATCAATGAAAAGAGCTATAATCAATTAAGTGGGAAGGCAGCCCAATATTTGAACTAATTAGGATTACAATACACAGCCAATGGAGTGAAATTAAGCAGGTGAACTGATTAAAAATTAGTAGAGCAAATGAAATCAATAAGCGGACAGCCCACTGAAATAGCAAAGCAGTTAAGAAGGATGGAGCTTAATTGAATTATTAAACAAGTCATCAGGTGATTGATAAACTAATTTGGGAAATAGGCATACTTTCAGTGGGCAAAAAGCCCTGGTATAAAGTGGGGGATGATGACAAATTATTGGGATGAAAGTTCTGAGAAAAAGAAAGTTCAAATGCCCATTTGAGAGGCAGTAGCCCAATTTAAAAGGGCTTGGGCTCCAGATAATCCAACCGCCATTATGCCAATGGCATATACTAGTATAAAATCTTATGTTTTCTCAGCAGCAGTGTCAAAAGAACAATAACAGCAATATAAAAGACAAGTAACATTGAAATAAAGGTGGTCATTCCTACAGGTTCTCATTTAACAACCATTTACCAAATGACAATGCCTTTTCCTTCATTTTTTTAAAAAAACATCATGGTGGCTACAAAAATCATTGCATATTAGAGATTTCCAGTCTGCAGTGTACATAAATAGAATTACTAATTGAAACACAAAGCAAACAGATCCTCTGCTTTTTAGAATCTAGCACCCCCTTAACCACTTTAAGGGTCTTCTACACAACCTGGCCAATTTGATAAACTCAGAAGCTCTGTATTACAAATGCTCTTTTCTTTGAAATATTTGGTATTGATTTCTCTCTTAATTTTTTTATCCTACTTTTTCTCAATGAGAAATTTGTTTATCCTACTTTTTCTCAATGAGATCAGGTTGATCTGTGGTTCTCCTTTCCCCCATCTCATTTCACAACAATGCTATAGTAGGTCACTGGCCTGTAGTCACCCACTGAGCTTCACAGCTGAGTAGAGATTTGAAACTCCCCATCTAGTCCAACACTCTAACCATTATGTTCCACTGACTCTTTACAACAACAAATGTATGAATTAACTGCTGAGGACATATATGATCTCTTTTAAAGAGATTGGTCATATTTACCAAAATTAAATTCCAAGCAAAGCTCAAAATCAGACACATGGCAAATATGGAGAACTTATTGATGAAGGGCTTTTCAGTTTTAAAGAGAAAAGCAATATTCTGTGTTATTTTACTAACCTTGATGCTGTGTCACCTGAGAATGATTTACTGCTGACAGTGAAGCAAGCTGACCTATACTATTCACAGAAGACAAACAGAAAATCTCATTTCTCAGATTTGATTCAATATTTGGAAATATGAATACACAAGAGTGTGACATAATGTGCATACAAATGTTAAACACACAGGTTCCTGCTCCAATAATGGTGGAGTGGTTTTGCTCCCATCTCACTTTCAGAATGGCAGGCATTAGACACTGGGAGCAAAGGAGGAATAATGGGTGGATCCAGATAGCATTTTCACTCAATCTCACCCAGTTTCCCTTCCAACTACAGCCCCCTTCCTGATTCTGTTGGTTGCCTCCTTTCTTTTTATTCAGCAGAAAAGCTGGCTGGATCCAGCTCAATAACTGCAATCAATAAAGTGGGCTATTTAAAGCTTTCCCACCTTACTTCACATGCAGTGTTACCAACCTCCAGGTAGTGTTACCACCAATGACCTGCCTTGTTGTTTGGGAAAATGAGCTATGCAGCAGGGGAGACAAGAGAGGTACAGGGATCACACACTAATTGCATACCAAGGTCCAGTACAGTAGGAAGACTCCAGATTTGAAGAGTAAATTAAATAGTTTTAATTAAAATATTTCCCTAATTACAAGCGCACTAAGCCTTCAAAAATGCAAGCAATACAGAACTAATAGTGAATAGAGGGGACAGTTACGAGATGATGCAACCTGTCCAGACGTGTAGAGGTCCATGAAGAATCAATTGTGGCCCAAACAAAAGTTTGGGGGTAGACTGCCAGTTGGCATCAGGGCAGAGACACAATCTGAGGCCATGTGTGTGTATGGATATAAACATTAGAGAACAATGCTGACCAATGAGAGGTCTTGAGAGGCTTGCCCCAGGTGAAATCAAAAGATTAACTGGACCAATCAGGAGTCCCGGGGGGGGTGTCGTGTCAGGATGGGCAAGACCTAGTTGTGACCAATGAGGTCTCAGAGGGGCAGAGTCTGGATTAACAATAGCTATGATTGGATTAGCCAGGTGTTGGATGGTTGGGCTGGGAGTGTCCATTGTGGAACAATAGGGTGGTCTGGCATTTCCCTGGTGCCAGATAAAACAGGTGATGTTTCTTAATGTGCAGCAGGATGAACCTGAATGGGAGACCATTCACTAGACACTGAGCCCATTGAGAGGAGGGTGAGATACAAATCCAATAAATAAATAAAGTAAAATAAGACATGGAGAGTTAATGCTTACCTTGATAGGTCTAACATAGGTGTAAGAATGCAGATATTTTAAACAAATATATGGAGACAGGAATGAGAGGATTATTCCAAAGGTATTTCCTGACATACAAGTGACACAGACGTTGGGGCTGGAAATATGCAACATACTTCATTCATGATAATAGCACAGACTGGAGGCTCTTTGGCCCTGCCTGCCTGTTCATTTGACAGACAAGATACCTGAAGCAAGAGCAGAGATTTGCCTATTTGGACTGAGCTGACAGGAGAGAAGAGTGTATGTGTAGGGGGTTTGCATGCATGGAGGATGCTTGGCAGTGCAGCCAGCCTGGAGAATCTTCACTTGGGCCAAGTTTTCCCAGCGAAGATGTGGCTCTTCCTAGCCTTCCAGCAAAAGTCACTGTTTAAGCCAAGCCTGGTTTTATGAGGGCACTACTTGTGGAGGTTCAGAGGTTGTTTTGGGGTGTCTCTCTCTCGGGAAAGTCCACCCCGGGTTCAGGGTCCAGGAGGCTGGTTCCAGTAGTGGCTGGAGATCTCCCACTATTACAACTGATTTCCAGGTGACACAGATCAGTTACCCCAGAGAAAATGGCTGCTTTGGAAGGTAGATACTATGGCATTATATGCTATTGAAGTCCCTCCCCTAACCCCACTCTCCTCAGGCTCCACCCCCAAAATCTCTAGGTATTTCTCAACCTGGAGCTGGCAACCCTATCACATGCTTTATTCTGCAGAGCTCCCAGCACTTCCCTTTTTTGTGGCAATAATGTGGGATTAGTTGATTGCTTTAGGTCTGAATACGGATTTTTGGGGATCTCTATTTGATTGTCTGAGATAATGGACATTTCCCCCTCCAACTTCATACTTCTTGTTGTGGGGTAGGGCTACATATATAAATAGGCCTGATCCTGGGGAATCTATGAAGCTCTAATCAGGGTTGGCAGGATTTGGGTGGGTTGGGAACTTTTTATTTAATTGGAAGAGGCACACAAAGATGGCAGGAGGCACCTGAATCAGCCAATCATGGTTGAACTTTCTGAGGGGAGTAGGAGGGGAAATCCCACAGTCCATTAGTGTTTGGACCTTTTGCATTGTATGGTGTATGGTCAAGAATGAAGCTGATGGAAAACATCTTTCTGCACAAGTTTGGTGCAGGCCAAAAAAAAAAAAAAGCAAGATGTGCCCTATGGCCAGACTGAACTGGGAGCCCCTGCTGGCAAACCCAGCAAGGCAGCCGTTCAGGGCACCCACAAAATAGGCCGAGCGAGTTTAATTTCTTGTATGGTTCTGACAATAGTTACTATATCCTAGTTTAGCCCATGTTTTTTATCTGGCATCATCTCTTTGGGGTATGGGAAAAATTGGGACCACAAGATAAATCGACAATGCATTTGCTGTCTAATCAGAAATTATCACAGTCAGAAATGAACTGCAATGTTTCCATTAGCTAAGAATTTGTATCCTCATTTTGCAAACCACATTGGTTACATTGATTACATGTAAATAAAATATGCATGTCAGCACAGTCTTCCAACACATTATTTGTTTCCAAAGCAGTGTTTAAAAATTAGATTCTCCCTGGTATTGAAGTTTTTCTATATTAATATGACTGACTGAAAGGTCGGGAGGGATTCTAACTTGTTTTTTTAAAGGCAGCTGTAAGTTTAATTAAACTCATTATTAAAAACAACTTTATTAAAATGATCGTTGAATTTATATTTCTATTACTAATCTTGTCTTAAGGGAAATTATAATAAGTATGGAGGAAGAATGGATGTGAAGTTATCACAGAACCACAGAATCACAAAGCTGGAAAGGGCCATACAGGCCATCTAGTCCAACCCCCTGCCGGGCCCATAGCTACAGTCGGGTCTCTTGGGGCCCACACCCACACGGCCGCCTGACTTCCCATCCAGCCCAGACCCCCCGACTTCCAATTTTTTATTTTATTTATGGCACTTGTCGCTGGCCATGGCCACTCACTCTCACCGGATTCAGCCACTCTCTTTAATCGCTGGCAAGCCAGCAAGAAGTCAAGCCCTGCACTGCCCTCTAATCCCACACTACTCTCTCACCTTCCCTCTATCGGCAGCAGGAGCACCAGCCAAAAGGCGAGTGGGCGCTGGAGGAAGGGACGTGTGCATGATCCCGCTCCAGCTCTCCCTGCCTGCCATTCAGCAGTGGATGGAGGACAAGGAAGAGGAGCAGCAGCCACCAGGGGTGGGAATGGGGGAAAGAACCATGGTGGCAGGCAGGCAATGAAGGCAGCCTCCTTGGGCAGGCTTGCCGCTCTCCTGCCCTGGCAGCCTTGGCTCCCCTGCCAAAAGTATTCCTGGCTGGTTGTATGGAAGGGAGGGAGCGGGGCTGCTCACTTGGTATATGTGTGGTGGGGTGCCCCCCAATTTATTTAAAGGACCCCTGAATTAAAACATCCTGGCTATGGACCTGCCCCCTGCTCAATGCGGGATCAGCCTAGAGCATCCCTGACTAGTGTTTATCCAGCCACTGCTTAAAGACTGCCAGTGAGGGGGAGCTCACCACCTCTCTAGGTAGTTGATTCCACTGTTGAACAACTCCTACTGTAAAAAAGTTTTTTCCTGATATCCAGCCAGTACCTTCCCGCCCTTAATTTAAATTCATTATTGTGAGTCCTATCCTCTTCTGCCAACAGGAACAGCTCCCTGCCCTCCTGTAAGTGATAGCCCTTCAAATACTTAAAGAGAGCCATAATGTCCCCCCTCAAGCTCCTCTTCTCCAGACTGAACATTCCCAAGTCCTTCAGCCTTTTCTCATACGGCTTGGTCTCCAGGCCCCTGATCATCCTTGTCACTCTCCTCTGCACCCGCTCCATCAAGCTGAAATGTCTTAGAACTGGTAAACAACAGTGTCTTGATCAAAAACAGCTCCCCTACCTGCAATGGCTCCATCCTGGCAAGTTCAAAATTGAAAAGGTTCACCAGAAGATGATCATCTCTGTGTTCCAGTTGGTTGTGGACAGCCATACCTTTCTTCTGGCATCATTGTTTGATGCCATTGAATGTGCAATCCTAAAGAGAGTCACATGCTTCCGAGCCCATTGACTGTGATGGATATATAAGGATGTAACTGCTTAGGACTGCCCTAGGAATGGTGCATTGATGAGTCTGGTCATAAGTCACTCGTAAACCATGAGGTGCTGGTTACACAAATTCAAGAGCATTTTGTTTTCCACTTCCCCATCAAAAAGAAATGAAAAAGAAAATTTCCCCATATTTTTATTATTGCCTTGGATTCATGTTAAATGATATTTAGAGTATTTATTTGTACATACATTTCCTATCTTTCTAAATTACCAACATTTATTTAGGAGGAAAAAAAATCACATCCATTAAAAATGCATGGTAATTCAGCTTCTGATGGTAGAGATCATTATTGGGTGTCAGAACTGCCTTCTTTTCCATATCTACTATAAACCTTACTACTTATTTTTAGGGACACAACAGGTCAGACATCTTCATTCATCTTCTTCAGAGTAATGCATTGAAAGCAAATAGAAAGATTCCATGTTGTAAACATTTACAAAGATCATTTCCCTGTTACCCTTCCATTTCAGATGGATTTTTTTAACATTAGAATGTGTTCATTTTATGAATCATGTCCTGACTCTTAATCCCTTCTAACCCATCCATCTCAATTTCCCGCTGATGAAAAATTTCAAGCTACAATAAACACTTAAGTGAAGGACATTCATTACTGTTTTCTTCTCATTATTTGTTCTTATTTCAGTAAAGCATTGTGTTCTATTTTTGTTCAAAATTAATATCTATTTTTGTGAAGGGTAGACAACAAGAAATATGAACCTAAAAGATGAACATAAATGAAGTTGTCCAAAGCACATTGATAAGGCCTCATTCTTGTGTCTTCTTTTGTCTCTTAACATGATATCTTATCATAGGCTAAATCCAGGTGGGGAGGAATCCACATTGTGGCTCCTCCACATACAGAACAGTCCTTTGTGGAAGCCACTTCACAAGATTATCTTAATATCTCTCCCTTATAATAATTGAATAGTGGGGACCAACGTTCTAAAATGCCCGCCTTTAGTGATAGGCCGGAAGAACTGCCACTCAGAAGACACTGGCTGGGTTGACTGGCTGCTTTGTGCAGTCCCGCCCAGCGTTCCAAGGTCATTTGCATATGGAAGCTGATTGGACTTCACTCCACTCCACACCTCAAACTCCCCCCCCCCGCAAGGCAGTTGGAATTTTCAGTTGCATAACATACCTCATAGGGGAGAGGAGAATGATGCCCTTTCCCTAGGCAGAGGCTGTGGGGGGGGGGTTTGTAAAACGTAAGACAGACAGGCAGATAATGGTTGGCTGATGGTTGCCAGGAAAGGACATAGGGTTGCCAACTCCAGGTTGGAAACTTCCAGGATATTTTAGGGATGAAGCCTGCTGAGGGTGGGGTCTGAGGAGGAGGAGGAAGAAGGGGACCTCAGACAGATACAATGCCATACTGCCCACACTCCAGACAAGCTGTTGCCACTCTCCAGGTGACAGCTGGAGAGCTCTTAAAGCTTTGGTGCTAATTCAAACTGTTGCAATTTATCGACAGAGTAGTGTTTTGGAAAATCTTTAGGAATTGTTTGGTGCATTTACGATGGGGCTCCTGGGGAACTATTGTTGCCAATCTTGGCCCAGCAGCCATCAAACCATTCTCTTCAACCCCCTGCTGTGCAGCTGACTTCCCCCTAGGGTTGCCAATCTCCAGGTGGGACCTGGAGATCTCCCACTGTTACAATTGATCTCCAGATGACAAAGATCAGTTCCCCTGGAGAAAATAGCTGCTTTGGAGGGTAGACCCTATGA
>NW_015162528.1:0-8112 GCF_001447785.1 Gekko japonicus | reverse complement strand
ACATTATACCTGCTGAGTCCTTCCGCCCCCCCCCCTGCGCCCAATGCTGCCCTCTACAGACTCCACCCCCCAAACCTCCAGGTATTTCCCTCCTTAGAGCTGGCAACCCTACATTCCCCTCAGTGCCTGTTGGTAGGCAACTAAGCTTGGTCCTGTCACCTACTTTGGCCTTTGGGAGAAAACACATTGGGGCCAGTCCTGATAGGGTTGCCAACTCCAGATGGGAAATTCCTGGAGATTTGAGGGATGGAGCCTGAAGAGGGTGAGGTTTGAGGAGGGGTGGGACCTCAGACAGGTACACTGCCATAGACTCCACCCTCCAAACCAGTCAGTCCCACATAGGGAACCATTGTTGCCAATCTCCAGGTGAGGGCTGGAGAGCACTCAGAATTACAACTGCTCTGCAGAAGGGAGGGCAGAAGTCAGCTGAAGTCAAAGGGGCAGATAATGGTAGGTTGATGGTTAGCTGGGAAGGAGATGGGGTTGGGAATGAGATGCTGACAAATTCCTGGGGATTTGAGGGGTGGAGACTGGAGAGGGTGGGGTTTGCAGAGGGGTGGGACCTCAGACAGGTAGAATGCCATAGACTACACCCTCCAAACCAGCCACTTTGTCCTGGGTAACAATTGCTGCCAATCTCCAGGTGAGGGCTACAGATCACTCACAATTACAACTGCTCTTCAGGTAGCAGAGATCAGTTCCTCTGGAGAAAACAGTGGACTCTGTCATTATACCCTGCTGAGGTCACCACAGCAAATTGACACTGTTTGCCCAAAGCCAGAGCACTCCCCCAGAGCCTCTTTCTAGATCCCGTTGTATTGCTTTCACAACGGGCTTTACTGCTAGTCCTATATAAGTGCGTACATGAGATACATACAGAGAAACACCAGTCTGCATTCACATTTAAGTATGGTTGATTCTATCATGCTCCTAGTATCTTTCACTAAGCCTCCTGTGTGTTTGTCTTAAAATATTATGTCACATACTGCATATATTCTATAATCATAGTTTAATATTACTGAAAAATAGGTGGAGGGGTAATAAAATGATGGCTGGTAACCAGGGGTCTTTTTGTCGAAAAAGAGCTGCCGGAGCTCATTAGCATAACTCATTAGCATATGCCACACACCCTGACATCACCGGAAGTGTGTCATAAGGCCACACACACCGCCCCCAACAGTCCCGGCCGCCGCCGGCCTTGCAGCTCCACTGCCAAGCCCCATGAGGGGGCCGGCGGTGGAGCGACTGGCATTAAAGCTATGAGTGAGCAATTTGGCTACTGCATAAATTAGTTTGCTGTGGAGGCATCTTTCCTGAATTAAGACAAAAATGTATGAGCCGGAGGCTAAAAAACTGTTAGCTACCTTGCACTTAGAGGAAACACTGGACAAAACCCAGGTGCCCTCAGGAGGTCCACCAGCAGGGCCAAAACTCCAGGAGCCCTCCCACTCTTGCCCTCCAAGCACCAAGAATGCAGAGCATCACTGCGCCAGGCATAAGAACATAAGAGAAGCCATGTTGGATTAGGCCAGTGGCCCATCCAGTCCAACACTCTGTGTCACACATCAGCCAAAAATACCAGGTGCCCTCAGGAGGTCCAGCAGTGGGGCCAGGACACCAGAAGCCCTCCCACTGTCCCCCCAAGCATCAAGAATACAGAGCATCCCTTGCCCCAGACATAAGAACATAAGAGAAGCCAATGCTGGATCAGGCCAATGGCCCCTCGAGTCCAACACTTTGTTACACAGGGGCCAAAAATACCAGGGGCCATCAGGAGGTCCAGCAGTGGGGCCAGGACACCAGAAGCCCTCCCACTGTTCCCCCCCAAGCAACAAGAATACAGAGTGCGGGGAGGGGTGGCCGTGCCTCCCGGGGCGCCGCAGCCCCAGAAAGCACTGGGCTGGGTGGCTGTGCTTCCCGGGGCACCACGGTTCCCCGCAGCACCAGGAAGCACAGTATGAGGGGGGGCAGACCTTAGCAGGGCCCGAGGAAGCAAAGGAGGAGGTAGGCAGACTTATCTTCCTTCTTCGGCGTCCTCATGGCACTGACTGAGGCCTGCTGGGAGCAGGGGGCGGGGCTTGGTCATGTGACCGCCCCACCCCCTGGGCTGCACACTCCCGGAGCTGTGCTCCGGAGAGCTCCGATCCCATTCGACCCCTGCTGGTAAATGAGGATCAGAGTTCACATTTAGAGATACAACTCCTGCTCCATTTTTATTTATAAAACAAGTTAGAAGACATTTGGGCCAAAATCTGAAAGGACTCCAGTTCCATTTCCCCTGTTTTACCATATTGTTAAATGGGCCAAGTAAAGCAGTTTGCTACAGATCAGTTCTGAGAGTATAACAAGCCGAACCTTACAATGTACTGGCTTAGCCCAGGCTCTTGTGGTCCACTGATTATGTTGCTTGCTTTCACTTCACATAACACTCTCTATACCACATGGTAGATGGGATTTATGAAGGTAATATAAAGCAGCAGTTCCCAAACTTTTTGGTATGGTGACACACAAATTCAAATATATTTTGTATGGTAACTAATCCAAGATTGGTCCAAACTTGTTAGCAAAGTATGACCTTTGCACCCATGTACATCAGCATTCCATTTTCTACAGTGGCTAATCAGATGTTTTTGAGAAACCAACAAACATCATACAGAGAGTGCAGTTGCCCCACTATGAATCCCAAGCAAGTGGCATTATGATGTAACAGAAGACAATAGAAAGACTTAACCCAAAATGAATTTAGGTAGGAACCAAAAGGTTAAGGAAATCAAAATATAAGGGCCCAAAAGTTCTGTGTCTAAACTTAAAACATAAATATTAGCCAATACATGAAAATATATATTTATTACAAATTTAATAAAAACAAATATAGGCCCAAGTAATAGCCCCAATTCAGAATAAAATCATATATTAATACCAAAGATGGACCATTATTGACCCTGACCAAATGCATTTCAGACAATTCGCCTTCCTCAGAGGTCAATTGTTACAAAATAGCCTCAGACATTAGTCATTTCTTAAACTTAGACCAAGGTGAGATTGCTCTGGAGAAGATAAGAAAACCATACATATACACAGCCTTTGCATGAGAAGTTCAGTAGGGAAGGGCACAAACCAGAAAAATGTGGTTCATGGTTTGTGGCTGAACCACAAACCAAACCATAAACTGAACCGGAAGATTCATTAGCAAACCAAACTGGTTTGTGACCTTGCAAACCCCATTGAAAGGGACTGCAGTCCCTTTATATGGGATTGCAGAAAGCCCAAAAAACAGCTGAGAGGTGGGAAGCTGCCTGCATTCCACCACTCAGCTGTTTTGAGCTGTCTTGTGCAATACTTTTAAACTTTTAAAGTACACAAGAAAGCTTGAAATCCAGTTGAATGGTGGGCAGGTGCTCCCAGCCACTCAGCTGTTTTCCACTCAAGGAAGGAAGGAAGGAAGGAAGGAAGGAAGGAAGGAAGGAAGGAAGGAAGGAAGGAAGGAAGGAAGGAAGGAAGGAAGGAAGGAAGGAAGGAAGGAAGGAAGGAAGGAAGGAAGGAAGGAAGGAAGGAAGGCTGAGCAGCAGGGAGGTGCTCCCCACCACTTAGCTTTTTTGCTTCCTTGTGCATTCTCTTTGTATAAAAAACCCTGAAAAACAGCTGAGTGGTAAGGTAGCAGTCCCGCTTGTTCAGCTGTTTCCTTCAGAAAAAAACAGAAAAACAGCTGAGCAGCAGGGAGGTGTTCCTCGCTGCTCACCTGTTTCACTTTCTTCTGAAGTCTCTTTAAAGGGACTGCACAAGAAAGCCTGAAAAACAGCTGAGCAGCAGGGTGGTACTGTCCACTGCTCAGCTGTTTTGCTTTCTTGTGTAGTCTCTTTAAAGAGACTGTAGAAGAAACCCTGGAAAACAGCTGAACGGTAGGGAGGTGCTTCCCACCACTCAGCAGTTTTTGTGGATTTGGGGGGGACTAGAAGCAGGGGTTTAAAGGGACTCAGACTTTGGTTCGTGAACCACCAACAAGGCAAATTCTTGATTAATTTTGCTTTGTGGTTAGGTTCATGCCCAACCCTAGAGGTCACATTCCAGCCTTGAACCACCCTTTCCTTCTCCATTATTCCCTCCTAAGATTCTCAGAAACTTACTCTAGTAACCATCAGGGCACTTTTTACTTGATCAACAAGTATATGCCATGTAGAAAAAATACCAAGTAATTTATGACATGGAAGATACTTTTTCCAGGATCAGATCTTGGTTTCCAAAATACAAAAGAAAGCAATGGAAATGGAGGACTGGTCTGTGACCCACTTTCAAAGGCTTCATGACCCACTTTGGGGTCCCTGCACACAGGTTGGGAAACACTGGTATAAAGAACGTAGAGAGTGTTTGCTATGTTAGTATCCATGTGCCTTGACCCTCCCCAGTCATTTCTGTGGATGCCCTTTCATCTCCTTTTTCTTCTTCTTTAGAGCTATGTATCAAGCAAGGAGACCAGCCAGGATTCCAGAACCCTCAAGTCTAACCTTTGGCTTACCTTCTGAACATGATAATGTTTCTGTGCAATTATTCACCTGGTTTTGTAAATATACTTTGAAGTCATGCGTATAGAATCTCATCACAGCCAAACTGGCCATAAAAGAATAAGACAAGCCTCAAAGCACACACACACAAGAAAATAAATGCTCACATTTTGTTCTTTCTTCTTAAAAATATTCCACTCTATGAAACAATGTCAAACTTAATATTTTTGTGATACTAATAGGTACTTAGAGAAAGCATGTGGGCAGTGGGCTGTTTCACTGATGTATGGGGGGGAAGTGTGCACTGAAATTTTGGTTGCAAACCCTCTGTTATTTGACTATAAAGTCATTGTGCAGAAAATAAGTCTCCCCACTCCTGTTTTGGACATCATCCCAGAAATTCTGTGCAGTAAATTGGCTTAGCATTGAGATCTCATGCAGACCTTGGCTGCAACAACAATAATGAAGTCAAAGTAAGCACAAAACATATTCTAGTTCTTTAAATTAATGGAAGATTTTTTTCTCCAGCAAGCTATCAAAGAAATGGCAACAATAGGGAGAACTATTTATATACTTCTTGAGGTTGGCAGGAAAATATGAAAGAAAAAAAATGAGATTATTGCTTTGTGGATAATTTCTGAACAACCTGAGCACTGAACAAAGCTTATTGTATACCAAGACCAGGAAACTCAATCCATAAAGCAGTTAAATCTAGAGACCCGACTTTAAGATAATTTACCCTCTGAACCTAAATATGTTTTATGCATTTATTTAGGGAATTTATATGCTGTCTCTCCAGAGACCTGCTTGAGGCAGCTGACAAGTAAACAGAATGCCCTAGAAATAGAAACATAATTTTTCAGTATTAAAAGCAAGCCATTGGCATAAAAACAACATAAAACAACCACTGAGTAGCCAACCGAAATCAACAAAACAGTCCTCAGGCTAAAAGAAGACTGTAACACAGTTAAACATGATTTTAAAAATTTAATTTAAAAACAGAATTAAAATATTGGGTTTTTTTGCCAGCTACCTAAAATATAGTAAGCACCAAACAAGCCTTGGAAGCAAAGCCTTCCATCCAAATTAACTGTGTGCAGAGTCACAGTCTCTTAGGGCCACATCGTTTGGCTGAGCAGGGAAGGACACAAGCAAGGTCAGCTCAAGGACAAGCATAGCAGTAAGGAAGCTTTCCCTCTACCTCCGATGCAAAAGCAGGGACTTCATTATGTGGGGAGACATGCTAGGACTAGCCCTGCACACTTTTGAAAGAAATGCAAAGCTTTCCTTTCCAGAAAGGCCTTCAGGGATGTTTATGAGGCTGTAATGTTGTTTTAATGAGGTCTTATTATTGAAATGTTGAAGGTTAGCATTTATTACTGTAATTTGTTAAGGCTGGGTTAATTTGTATTATTAGTGATTAATTATCTTTTTATAATGATTTTGAATTGAAACTAATTTGTTATATTAAGTATTTTGTTCTGAAGGCCACTGAACATGGAATAATAAAGTAGATAGTGTTTTCAAGCAAGTATACCATACTGTACTCTACAGAGAAAAGCCAAACCACCACAGTGTGACTAATTTGGCCAGGGGAGAGGGGGGATATGGCAGCAAGGCATGCCTTGAGCATGAAAAAATAAATAAATTTCACCAAGTCACCTCAAGAGAAACACCATAGAGGTGCAAATCTAGAACAAGATTCACATTCAAGCCTGATCTTGTCAGATCTCAGAAGCTAAGCAGGGCCGACCCTGGCAAGTACTTGGATGGGAGACCTCCAAGGAATACCAGGGTCGGGATCCAGAAGCAGGCAATAGCAAGCCACTTCTCTGAACATCCAAGCCCCGCTAAGGGTTGCCAAAAGTCATGACTTCCAGGCATGTGCACGCACACATGCACACACAAAGAGATTTACATAAAAGCAAGCCTCATTTTAGTCCACTATATTCTGCAGCTATCAACAACCATGATTCGTCGTCCCATTTACAATTCCATGTTTCTGGCCTGCACAATTATAGCTAGCCATGCTAAATGAAACCATCACCTGTTGTTCAGGATGCTATGGATCTGCCAAGAAAATGTTTTGCCTCTGTTTATCATCCTTGGCATATAGTCACCATCTCTGGCTTCTGAAATCCCTTGAGATTTAATGGCAGTGCCCTAGGAGGGGAGGGAGCTCAGAGGAGACTTGATGTCCCTTTGGTATACCATAGAGTCCACCTTCCAAAACTGCCATTTCCTCCATGAGAACTGAACTCTGTAGTCTGGAGATATGTTTTAGTGCTGAGAGAACTCCAGGACCAGTGTTCCCTCTAAGCTGAGTTAGTGTGAGCTAGCTCAGAGTTTTTAAGGCTCTGGCTCACATATTTTTGTCTTTGCTCAGGAAGGATGGCTCCAGAGCAAACTAATTTATGTAGTAGCCAAATCGCTCACTCACAACTTTAATGCCAGCAGCTCACAAAGTAGAATTTTTGCTGACTAGACTCCACAGCTTAGAGGGAGCATTGTCCAGGACTCACCTTGAGGTAGGTATCCCTAAACCACATTAAAACAACAACTACAAGAAAAAACCCACACCTAGTGGCTAGCATACATGGCTGGTGAGTTGGATTCGGTTTTGTGAATCGCAGCTCTGCAGGCCTATGTTAGTTCTTTTCTATTCAGAACTGACATGCATTTAATTCTATTCCAGCACCGTCACAATTATTCTCAATTTTCAACTGTACAGCATAACTTTTTAAAAAGCCAACTTTCCCCTCTGAATCCTAGTTTTGTATTGTAGTTGAATTGCCATTATAAGGTTCACCCACTGTAAGAAAAAGTCTTCTCAGCCAACCCATTAATTATTTTTTTTCACTGCAAAGTCCAGAGAGTTGGACTGTGACCCAAATGACTCTGTTCCTATCACTTGTCTGAAATGTGCAACCAGACTGAGCCATCTATTAGCTTCGGATCATCTGCTGATGCTGTAGCTATTGATTTCCTAGAGGTGCTGGCAGGGCAAATAATTACATTTTGTTACATGAGCAAGGGGAAATTATTCACAGTATCTGTGCTGGGTAGCAAGGCCAAATAAAAAGATCCATCATGTTGCCTGACAGTTGTCTCCAGTTGGCACAGTGATGATTTGTGATATATATTGTTGGTAGGTGTCATTAAGTAGAAGGGTTCAGAAACTGTGAAGTATCAGATCTAGAGATTAATGATTGAACTTCACATTTTCTTTCTGTCTTAGGTTACCAGCCAGGGGGTGGCATCTGGCGGAAGGCTGAAGGGGTGAGATGATGGGGGCACAATCCAAGCAACTATGTGACATCACTTCCAGAAAAACCTGTAAATCACAGTATTCCCACCAATTCCTAGAGCAGTGTGATGTCACATCTGTGTCAGATGAGGCTCTCAAGAGACCCAGCTTCAAATGCCTACTAACATGAAGCTCACTGGGTGTCCTTGGGCCAGTCACATTATTCCAGGGCCCATCTAGATCCATGGGTTCACCCTATTTTGAAAATTGAGTTGTTAGCCAGGAATTCCTTTAAATTTTATTGCTTTTTGTTGTTTTTTGTGAGAAAATGGAGGAGGAGATTGAAAGCCTAATCACTCTTTATGA
>NW_015162527.1:482832-482936 GCF_001447785.1 Gekko japonicus | reverse complement strand
GCTAAAAGACCACTCAGGAGAAAGCATGATGGATTTAGGGTTCAACTATTTCACTACTGAGCTTGAAATTGACTTTAGAAAATGCGGCAGCATTATACCAATGC
>NW_015162527.1:477768-481787 GCF_001447785.1 Gekko japonicus | reverse complement strand
AGACCTATTTTCAGGTCATGGCCTTTTAACTTTAACAGTCTTGGATCTTCCAAAGTAATCCACTCTTTTGTCCATGTCAGGGATGCTGCTTTGTAATAAAGATGCCAATCTGATACTGCAAAAAAACCTCTATCCTTAATATCCTGTAATACTTTCATCTTTATTCTGGGTCTTTTACCTTGCCAAATAAATTGTTGTATCAGTTTATCTATTTCCTTGAAGTACTGTTGACTTTTAAAAATTGGAATTGTTTGAAATAGAAAAAGATATCTATGGCCCCGGTCACACGGGCAGGAAACTGCAGAGGAGAAGCGTGGCTGTTTGCCCTGGGGCAAACTACTGCGCAGTTACGTGATCAGACCTCCTGTGGAGGTACCGTGGAGGTTCCATGGCAAGGGAGAGGTGCCGATCACAGGACAAGCCGGCGCACAACGAAGAAGCGCACGCCGCGGCAAACTGTTTTTTATTTTTGTGTACATGACACATGCGCATGCTCCGTTGGGTGCTCATGCGCATCCACAGAGACTTGGACAAAAAAAAACACCTTATTTGCAAGGGGACATGGGCGGGCGCCGGATGCCACCGGAAACGCGATCAGACACCCGCCCTTGCCCCGCAGTTTCCGGAAACTAGTACCTCCAAGGTACTAGTTTTTTGCCACGCAGTTTCGGCTGGAAGCCTCAGTTGAGCCACGGGAGTGCTACGCTTCCCAGATGTGCTGGTGAGATCACGCCCGGAAACTCCGGCTGTTTTCCGTCTCACTTGTGTGGCTTCTGTTACGTGTGACCGCAGCCTACGTAGCACATTCATCTTTACAATAGCTATTCTTCCCATAAAAGATAATTGTAAATGTTTCCAATTTTCCAAATCTTTTTTAATGATAGTCAAAAGTTTCATGTAATTATATTTTAACAATGAACTGCACCTATTGGCTAGAATTATCCCTAAGTATTTTATTTTCGTCTGAACTTCCATACTAGATCTCTCTTGCAATTGTCGTATGTGTTCTTTAGTGCAGTTTTTTGTCAATATTTTTGTCTTCTTAAAATTAATTTTCAACACGGCTAACTGTTCATATTCTTTTAGGGAATTCAAAAGTTGAATGATAGATGATTGTGGTTCTTCTAAGATAAATACCAGATTGTCTGCAAATGCTTATAATTTGTACTGTTCACCTTTAATTTCAAGTCCTTTAATCTGGATATTTTCTATTACTATGTCATTCAGTGTTTCAAGAGCAAAAATAAATAATAGTGGAGATAATGGGCAACCTTGTCTAGTTTCCTTTTGTATTGCAATATCTTGTGAAAGGTCCCCATTTATCATGACCTTAGCATATTGTTTCGTGTAAATTGCTCTCACCGTTGTAAAATGTTCCCCCCCACAATGCCAAGTTGATAACTCTTCTAACATAAAAGGTCAGCTGAGATTGTCAAAGGCCTTCTCTGCATCAAGAAATATCAATGCCATTTGCTTCTCTGGGTGTGCTTTAAAATATTCTAATGCATTCAAAATAGTTCTCACATTATTTCTCATTTGTCTTTTAGGTAAAAATCCTGTTTGATCTTGATGTATTGTTTGGGGGAGGACTTTCTTCAATCTATTAGCCAAAATAGATGCAAATAATATGTAATCAACATTCAGGAGTGAAATTGGCCAATAATACTTAATTTCTTTCTCATCTATATCAGGTTAATGTATTATAGTAATCAATGCTTGATTCCAAGACTCTGGAATTTTCTTCTGTTCAATGATGTTCTGTATAGTATATTTTAATGGTAATGCAATTTGATCTTCAAATGTTTGATAAAATTCTGCTGGTAGCCCATCTGGACCCGGAGTCTTCTTTTTCTTCTGGTTTTTAATTGCTTCAGCTACTTCAGCAAAGGAAATTGTTTCATTTAAAATTTTCCTTTCGTCCTCTGTAAACTCTTTTTTTTATGTTTCTTTAGAAATTCTCTAATCTGATCTTGATTGGCATCTCCCTTCTGGTATAGGCTTGTATAAAAACTCTCAATAATCTTCTTTAATTCCTTAGGGGTATTTTTTTCTTCTCCTATTTCATTCTTCAATATCTTTATATGTTTCTTTTCTAATTCATTTCTTAATTTATACGCTAACCATCTTGTGGGTTTATTTGCATTTTCAATTAATTCTGATCCTGGTTTGTTAGTCAAATGGTTTTTCAACCTTCGCGGATGAAGTAAACCTGGGGGTAGATATTTTTGAGTATCGATAAAGCCCAATTGTCTAGTCATGGAGTGGTTTTGGTTCCCAATTTGAGCATTCAGATCTCCAAATAAAATAAAATGAGAAGCTGGGTACTTTGTTTGAAGGGAAGTTAGAAATTTGGAAAGGCCGTCCTTTGCTGATACTATTAAATTAGAGGCAGGTGGCAGATAGGTATTTACTATAATTAACCCAAAAGCCAAATCATGGAGGGCCAAAGCTTGAGCAGAAGGGGGTAAAGAGCCTTTTTGATTTACTGAAAGGTTAGATTTGAATAGTGAAGTGAGACCAGCCATATTACGACCCTATGAGAACAGTTTATACACGGGGAGATTAAAGGAAGTAAAATCATTGAGTGTTAACTCAGATGAAGACCAAGTTTCTTGTAAAAAAATACAATCAAATAGTTTTAAATAGTTTATAAAACCGGGTCGTTAGATTTCTTCTTCCAACCAGCAATGTTCCACGAGATGATCTGTAGTGTTCCAGGTAGTCAGTCAGATGTAATTAGTTCCAATTTCCCTGAGGTATCATTACAGATACATCTGTTCATTATTCTGCATTCATTCAAAGTAGATCCTCCATTCAGAGTTTGATTTTGAATGGTGTTACGATTAACATCTCTAGGCAGATTCAGATGGTCAGACTTCCTGGAAGAGCATTCATTCTGAGTTGTAATAGATTGAGTATTATTAGCAGAAGAAGAAGACGAATTTGAAATAGTTTTAACACCTTCTTGTCAGCTAGGAGGGAGAAAAAGAGATTGCAACAGATTGTTCTTAAGATCCTCTAAACTTTTAATGATATGTTGTTGATCGTCTGTTGGTAGCCTGGCGAAAGAGTGCAGTAAATCTTCTTCAACAGAGTTATCTAAATCAAGTCCTTTGGGATAGGCTATTTTGGGCTGAGTATCACGAATAGACGGATCTTGTTGAGTGGTTTCTGATGCCTCCATTGACTTCCCTCTATGAGACTTTTCGTTTTTTGAACTAGTAGAAGTTTTTGGTGCTACAGCAGTTGTAGCATCATAGCCCTGTGCCTTTAGAGTCCTCCAAACAGAGTGCCAGGATGGCTATTAAGATGGCCCCTTATCTTGTTGCTCCCTTATCTCTGTGCTCCTCAGGGCCATAGCCAGTGGTGGGGCTTTAGAGGTGGAGCTTGCCAGGATTAAGGAAGAACCCTACTGCTCCATGCCACCTCCTCCTCTGCCCAGGCCCTGGTCAGTGGTGGTGTGCCTGGGCTGCCAGTGGGCCAGTGGTGCCTATTTAAGGGGCTTCCTGACATCAGCCGAGCCAAGCTGAAGATGCCCCCACTGGCCCAGCCACTCTCCCAGGCCCAGGCACTTGCTTGTCTGCTTGTTGATGGGACCTGCACACCCACCCAGCCTCCGATGGCTGAGGGAGGGGAAGACATGCTCTCTGAAGGCACTGGGGTAGATGAAGGCAACCTGCTGGGGGGAGGGAGGGAGGGAGGGAGGGAGAGAGTGCCTTTGAGCCCATGCATCATGGAGGAGAGGGCAGTGAAAGGAATAGACTGTCTGCAGCGTAAGGTTCCCCAGCTGCCACCGGTGGTGGCATCTCTCTGAACACGGCTTCTCTCTGCCACTCCAGAGCCCTTTATATTGGCTCAACATCAGGCAGTTGTGTGCTACAATATTGAGTTCCTTATGTTCATGTCTAATTCTAATAAAAAAGGCCAATGCTATGCTGGGGATTATTAGGAAGGGTATTGAAAACAGATCAGGCAATATCATAATGCCCCTATATAAATCAATGGTGCGACCTGATTTG
>NW_015162527.1:450145-477555 GCF_001447785.1 Gekko japonicus | reverse complement strand
CTTCTTCACCCAAAGAGTGATTCACACATGGAATTCACTGCCACAGGAAGTGGTGGCAGCTACAAGCATGGACGGCTTCAAAAGGGAATTAGATAAGCATATGGAGCAGAGGTCCATCAGTGGCTATTAGCCACAAGGGGCTCTGGAGCAAGTGATGCTCTGTCTTCTTGGTCCTTGGGGAGGGGTCAACAGTGGGAGTGCTTCTAATGTCCTGGCCCCACTGGTGGACCTCCTGATGGCACCTGGTATTTCTGGCCACTGTGTGACACAGAGTGTTGGACTGGATGGGCCTTTGGCCTGACCCAACATTGGCATCTATTATGTTCTTATGTTCTTAATCCATGTCTGGTTTGGCCCACATCATTTCTAGTTGCTCCAGGGACTGCCCCAGCAGCTTCCCTGCAGCTATGGGCCATGGAGTGGCACAAGCAGGTCGAGGTTGTTGCCAGCAATGGTGTTCCTGAGCACTAACAAAGGAGGCTTGCTCAGCACAAAGTGATAGGGGAGAGGGATCAGTTTGATCAAAATTTCTACAAGTAGGGATGAAAAATAATAATGCTTGTAGACAGAAGTTTTCCACCTAGGTGCCAGGAAAGCTGAAGCACCTTTTACATAAAAACATAGAAAGATATTTTGTAGTTGTTTTCCACAGAGGCATTTAAAATTGTGTAAAATGTTTCAATCCTGAATCTGTCCATTTAGGGTACAAAGGATATTCTGTGAAAGCTGGGGTTGAAACAGCCCTTCAGAAAACTTGAAAAAGACAAGAATTTAAAATGTCCTGTCTAATGCTTCCAGTTCTGAATCTTTTCCTTTAAAGCTACATCCTTCTGCATTCTAGCCACCACAGTATCATTTCATTATGTCATCAGTAAATTCAATATAGTTGTGTGTAAAACTAAGCAGGGGATGGACAGATCCAATTGATGCTGAAATTTCAGAGCTGTTGGTGCACAGAACTTCTTGGAAAAAATAATCCTAGCCTTTCCTAACAAGTTGCTATCTGATTAGTTCCAAAGGAAATCCTATTAAAGAGGCATATGTACAAACTCCATTTCTTGTTCCAAAGTTAAATGGGTTTTTTTTCCTCTTTACTAATCGAATTCATGGACATTTAAGCTTTCTAGTACTTAGCAGGGCCTCATAGCTAGATAGCACATTAGGAAAAACATGAGATATGCCATAAATGTATTGTGGAACCTTTTACTGGAAACCTCGCCCATTTCAAAAGCTGGAACAGTTTTAATCTTCTCCCAGTGTAGGCCTAATAGACTCAACAGCAAGGCTTTACCAGAAGAATAATTATAGCAAATGTTTGCTTTCCCCTGTTTTATCATATTTCCAAAATTAGATGGCATTTGTTACAAACCCACTGAAAGGGATAAAAGTACATACATGCCAATGTTGTTCAACATCCATATGCACCCCCTCGTCCAGTTAGTCCAGAGTTATGGGCTGGGTTGTCACCAATATGTTGACAACACCCAGCTCTATCTGTTAATGGATGGCCATCTGACTTCTGTTCCCGGAAAGCTGGGTGAGGTGTTGAAAGCTGCGGCTGGATGGTTGTGGCAGAGTCAGTTGAAGTTAAATCAATTGAAGACTGAGGTCCTGTACCTGGGTCAAGGGAACATGGATGTGGGCACCAGGCTCCCCACACTGGAGGGGGCACCTTTGGTGCCAGCCCAGACAGTGAGGAGCCTGGGAGTAACACTGGATGCCCCTCTGTCCATGGAGGACCAGGTTGCCACAGTTGCCAGATCTGCATTCTTCCATCTTAGGCAGATCAGGCTACTGAAGCCCTGTCTCTCCCCCCAAGACCTAGCTATGGTGATCCATGCAATGGTCCCTTCCAGATGTGATTACTGCAACTCGCTCTACGCAGGCTTACCCCTGAGGCTGATTCAGAAATTACAGCTGGTACAAAATGCAGCAGCATGCCTGCTGATACCAACGCCTGTGCAGGCTCACATTTTGCATGTGCTTTGCCAGCTGCACTGGTTACCAGTTTAGTACCAGTTGAGTACTGGATCTGCTTCAAGGTGCTGGTAATAATCTTCAAAGCCATATATTGCCTGGGACCAACATACCTAAGGGACCGCCTGTTCCCCTATACACCTCAAATTGCTTTATGCTCTAATAATCAACATCTCCTGGTGGTCCCTGGCCCAAAGGATGTCCATCTAGCCTCGACCAGGGACAGGGCCTTCTCTGCCCTGGCCTCCACCTGGTGGAACATGCTCCCCATCGAAATCAGGGCCCTGCAGGATCTTACTCAGTTCTGCAGGGCCTGCAAGATGGAGCTATTCTGCCAGGCTTTTGGTTGAAGCAGTGGGCGCCCACATATGGCCTCCCCGAAGTTACCGTCTCCCACCAGCCGGCCATCCAACTATCAGCAATCAGCCATATCCATCTGTATTAATGGGTCTGAACTTCCATCAGTAGCTATAACCACTGTTTTTAAATGTTTATACTGTACTTTTAAACTTTATTGTAATTGTTGAAAGATGATGTGACCTACCCTGAGCCCACTCGTGGGAAGGGCAGGATAGAAATATGAAAAATAAATAAATAGCTCACTATAAATTAGCCAACTGGTTCAGACTTTGGATCTGAGGTGCTATTTGACATAATACAGGAGGAAAGTATCTGTGGCATTGAACTACCAGGAGTTTTCATATGAAGCTGTATTCTCTCCATACACTATATAACAAACTGGAAGGCACAATACTCCTGGTGTGTCATATTGGTAGATGGTTTCTAGCATGTATTCCAAATGCTTAATTCTTTAGTAATAAACTGCATTTATGTGTGTTGTTTATTTTATTTACCAGCAGGGGTCATTTTCTGCAGGAGCACACAGGAGCGGAGCTCTGGCAGTAAAGAGCCCAGGGTGTGGGCACATGCAACAAGCCCCACCCCCTGCTCCCAGCAGCCCTCAGTCAGAGCAAGAAGCAGCCAGGTAAGTTGAAGAGCTCCCCCCTGGCTCCCCAGTCCAAAACAGTCCAGTGGCACCTTTAAGAACAAGTTTTATTCAGGTACAAGCTCTCCCTCCTCTGCAAGGACAGATCTGCATGGCCCCCCCCCTCAAATAGCTAGCTATTGAAAACAGTCCAGTGGAGTCGGAGCAGTGGGTGTTGCCTTCTGACACACTTCTGGTGATGTCAGGGGGTGTGGCATATGCAAATAAGTTATGCTAATGAGTTATGCTAATGAGCTCCTGCACCTCTTTTTCTATGAAATGACCCCTGTTTACCAGTCTACAGAAAGGTTCTAGGGGGCATTGTATATGAATCTTAACTTACTGGCAGATGGAACCATGGCTAAGTGGTAGAACAGCTGTTTGATTAGCTCAAGGTACTCAGTTGAATGCATAGCATCTCCGATTAGGCTTGCCATGCCCTTGCCAGGGTTGGGGAATTCCCTACCCCTAGCAGGCACTTCTCTGCAGCCGCTCAATTGGCTGGTGGGGAGAAAATGGCAGCAAATGGGAACACCAGCAGCATCATTATGTTTCTGCCAAGCCTCCCTGCCACAAATAAGCCCCCCCAGCTGTTGTCAGTCCTGCCTGGCAACCTTGTCTCCAGTTTAAAGGGCCAGTTAGTAGGTGAAGTGGAGGAACCTGGGTCCAAGACCCTGGAGAGCCACAGCTGGTCAGAGTGGAGAACATCAGCCTTGGTAGATCCATAAAGGCGGCTTCATGTACTCAGCTGGGCTCATCTGCTTACCTCATCTGCATGTAATATGTGCATTCTTAGTTCTTACTTTGTGCTTGGGACACAGCTATGACTTGGATTGTGTTACATTAATCTGAGGTGCCATGGTATCTAGTATGGCTGGTTCTGCTTGATGGCAGAGGAATTTTTAACTTACACAATGTATTTGTTGGTTCTGCCCCTTAAATACCAGGTCCTACCCAGGTGCCATTATTTTGTATTTCAATAATCGGCAGCCTTCATTTTAAATCAAATATATCATTATCAAAATAAAATTCCCATTGTTCCTATGGAAGTAGAGGATGTCTTGGGGTACCCACAAGGAAAGTGGGGGAATAATCATGCCATTGTTGTACATATGGGAGCTTGGCTTCCAAGAACTAAGCATGTAGCTGCAGAACAGAAAATGAAATAGAATTTCTGATGCTACGAACAAGGGGCTGGCCTATTAAAATATGGTGCTTAGTACCTCTGAAATGCTTGCGACTATGTCAGCAAAAAAGAATAGAAAATAGGCCCTGTATCTTTAATTGCTTTGCACAGCAGCAAGTAGCTTCTGGCAGTAAGACAGTAGGCCTTTGAAGATTCCTCAGGGTTATCAGCAGCAAATCCATACAGAGGACCTAAAAACATCTCTGAACAATGGTTTGCAGTTTCTCTGTTCTTTTAATCTCATCACCAGTTCATTTTGTAGCTTGTCTCTGGCAAGGGGAATAGAATCTGAAACATACACACGAACTAGTTTGTCATGTCCCTTCCTACAGCTTCTGCCTTTCTTCTTCTTCCACCTTTTCCCTTGCATTTTGTGGTGAAACGGACCTGCATCAGCTGGCGGGCCCCACTCTGCCCACCCCTCCTTTGTCTGATCTGGCACCTGAAGGGGCAGTTCTTCTTCTTCTTTCTTCTTCTTCTTATCTCCCCCCAATTGCAGCCCTCCAAGTTTCCAAAGGGAAGTTCTGAATGACAGAACAGGCAGACATCCCCAGAGTTTCAACTGGGGCTCCCCAAAATAACCCCATGGCAGCTTGGCAGGCACCCTAGTCACATGACACAAGCAAGGGAAGCCTGCCCACAACTCTCACAGTCCCCCTCCCAGCTGAAATACATAGGTCCAGAGTACACCCATCAACCAGGGTGCATTCTTCTAAGGTGCAAAGGAACGGAAAAAAACACATGTTGAGCTGAAAGGGCCACCCTGAAGTCTCCAAAGACAGGTTCTGAAGGACAGGATAGGCAGACATTCCCAGAGCTGTGACACAGGATCCTCAAAGTAACCCCATGGCAGCTTGGCAGGCACCCTAGCCATACAATACAAGCAAGAGAAGCATGCCCACAATTGTCACAGCCCCCCTGGGATGAAATACACAGGTCCAGAGCTGGGATGTATTCTTCTACTCTGCAAAGGAATGGAAAAACACATGTTGAGGTGGCAGGGCCACCCCAAGTCTCCAAAGACAGGTTCTGAAGGAAAAGAATAGGCACATCCCCAGACTTTCAGCAGGGGCTCCCCAAAACAATCCCACAGCAGCTTGGCAGGCACCCTAGCCACAGAGAACAAGCAAGGGAAGCCTGCCCACAACTCTCACAGCCCCCCCCCCCCGCGCAAAAACACACGGCCCCAGAGCGCCCCCCACAAAACAATCCCACAGCAGCTTGGCAGGCACCCTAGCCACAGAGAACAAGCAAGGAAACCCTGCCCACAACTCTCACCTCCCCCCCCCCCGGCTGAAACACACAGGTCCAGAGCATGCCCATCAACTAGGGTGTACTGTTCTCTGAAAAGGAATGGGAACACATGTTGAGTTGGCACAGCCACCCCCAAGTCTCCAAAGGCAGGTTGTGAAGGACAGAATAGGCAGACATTCCCAGAGTTTTGACAGGGGATCCCCAAAGTATCCCCGCAGCAGCTTGGTAGAGACTCTTGGCAAGCACTGGAACCCAGTGAGGCATGCCCAGAACACTCCCAGGTCCCCTCAGGCACAAGCACATAGATCCTCTGGTCAATGCCCACTCCTGGGTGAAATTGCTGGTTGTTCACCATTAGCAGAACATATTGTACAAACAGGAGATCACCTGTTGTGAAATGTACAGATGCAATAGAAAGGGGGTGTCAAACAAGGTCTTGCTTATACAGGCAGATATTTGCTGAGGTGGATGTTGTTCCATGAGGTAGGTGTTGAATTATGAGTTAGATGTTGTTTCATGAAGTATGTGTTGGGTGAGGGAGGGTAAAAGTGAGTATTGACAGGCTTCCTAGTCAAACACTCAACAACTTTCTTTCAGAAGTTTCAGTTTATTGAGAATCAGTACTTGGGGCATCATGAACTCTTGTGGCAGGAATGGCAAGATAATGGCTTACATGTATAGATATACCCCCTTCAAACTGGACCCCCTGATACAGTAAAACCAATAAGCCAAATGTGGACAAATAGACAGCAGTTGCATTCCCAGCGGGGAAAAAGGACCCAACAGAGCCTAGCCTTCAAGGACACGAGAGAGTTAACAGAACAGAGCTGAGAAGGTGTGGGGGATGGGAGAGAGAAGCGGAGAAAGAAAGCACCCCACACATTCCAACCCATGGCAGCATCCTGCCCCCCCTCGAGGGCCCCCCTCACCGGCTTCTCGTGGAATAGAGAATGAGACTCTTGCAGGAGATGAGGAGCATTAACATCAGGAATGGCAGTGTTGTGTGTCAGGGTTCCCAGTCAAACACTCAACAACGTTCTTTACAAATTTCAGTTTATTGAGGGTCAGTACTTAGGACCCCCTGATACCGTAAAACCCATAAGCAAGTACCTACAAATGCGGGCAAACAGACAGCAGTTGCATTCCCAGCAGGAAAAGAGGACCCAACAGAGCCTAGCCTTCAAGGACACCAGAGAGATAACAGAGCAGAGCTGAGAAGGCATGGGGGATGGGAGAGAGAAAGCACCCCACACATTCCAACCCATGGCAGCATTAACTGACGGGTATCCAGGGGTTTTCTCAGTTGGGGAATTTCAGTGAGAAAGGGTAAGGTGTGGGGAGCCTTTCTTGGAGGGGCATGTTATGAGGTAGATGTTCTTTCATGAGGTAGGAGTTGTGTTATGAAATAGAAGTTGTTTCATGAAGTAGGTGTTCGGTGAAGGAGATTTTCTCTGGAAGGTAAAAGTAATGGGGGGTATCCAGGGGTTTCCTCAGTGGGGAATTTCAGTGAGAAAGGGTTGGGTGTGGGTGCACCATGACAAGTACCCTTTGCAGTCACTTTCACTTTCAAGGCATACAGAGGTGTTCATAATCAGGAGGGTTGGGAGGGTATAAAATATGGTGTGAACAGACAGGGTGGCTCAGAGCCCTGAGTCCACCTAACACCCAACCCCACAAGGGGATAGGTGTTCACAGTCAGGAGGAAGTATATAAAATGTGAGTCCTCAGCCAAGGCACCCAGCAGCTAAGCCCCTCTGCTCAGCCAGCCCACCCCCACCCCCACCCAGCAGAAACAGCCATCCTCTCACCCAAACACCAAGGGCGCAAACCACAATCTGCATGCTGGACCACCCAGAGAGGAGGAGGAGGAATGGGAGGGCATGCAGGGGGATAACAGGAGGCCTGGATCTTACTTTCTGAAGTCCCGAGAGGGGGAGCCTAGCAGGGGGAGGTTGACCTTGAGGAAGGCCAATGTATCCACCCTGGCAAGGGCTAGGTGGGAGCAGAAGGGGCTGAGAATGTCCTTCAGGTGGGAGAACACCCTCTCACTCTGGACACTGGCAGGAGGTCAGGAAAGAAGACAAAATGGATACTGGTCAGAGATGATCCTGGGAAACTATTTTGGGCAAGTAACTCAGGTTAGCTGACTTGCTAATAGATCTCCTCCCCACCCTAAAAGATATTTAATCTCAACAATGGGTTTCTCAGGAAAGGCAATATTCCACCTTGTACAGATGCAATAGATGATCTCATCACACCTGGTCATGCTTCCCCTTGCCCATTCACTCTAATTAACAGTATTTATATAACCCAATAGCCTCTCCATCACACCTGGTCATGCTTCCCCTTGCCCGTTCACCCTAATTAACAGTATCCTGTACTCAAGGTTCATCAGAAAACATTAACACTTGCAGTTTACACTGACCAATCTCATCAAGCACCATTAGTAATACTCATGTAAACTATCACAAGTTTACCCTAGGTCTTTGTCCACCCTGGGAAATCCAATCAAGGTATTGCTGTGGGGACACATATGTCAGATCAACCTAGGGCTAATTTTTCCTGTAAATGGACACACTCTGCCCCCTTGCAGTGTGTGGATGTTCTCAGCACTAAGCATTGCACCCCCACTCTCTGTCGGTTTCCTCCTTCTCTCTGGGAAATGCTGGCTGTTTCTATTGCTGCCTTCCATAGACCACAGTTCTTCAAGATTTGGTAAATATTGCCCTCTCCAAATTACTTTCCCTGCTACTCCCTTTTATTTTCCTTTTAGATAGCTTGTGAGTTCCCTGTGTGCTTTGTGTGTATGTTTGCTCTTATCTCTTTTTATAATAAAATACCATTCCTGTAGTACTGCTGTCTGTTCTTATGGAACAGTCTCCGTAAGCACTGGTGGAGATCCTGAGTTAACCTCTCTCACTAAGCTAATTTCTCTCATTAATTATTAAACAATCACTTTGAGTAACAGGAAAGGCTTGAGAACATGCACCATTTGTGAGAGTGTCAGCCAGTCATCGGAGCTGATGTTGAGCTCCTGAACCATGCTCTTCTGCTCCGCCAACTGCACAATCATGGTGTATATGGAGTTCCAGTGGGTGGGTAAGTCCAGGATGAGCTGGTGTTTAGACTCATCCCCCTACCCCTGGCTCTCACACAGCAGATGGGCAGACCTGATGATGCACGACATGGGGCAGAACCACTTTGTAGCTCAGTGGCAGGACTGTCCCCCTCCATGCCCCAGCAGTCCAGACAAAGAGTTCCTCTGGTTGCCACCAGTGGGAGTTGAGGGAGATGTTGCCATGCTGCTGGCTGCTTCAGAGGTCTGCCATTAAGTGCATGTTTCTGCCTTGCACTCTGGAGAGCTGAGCCTTGACCATTGCCACTGCGGAGCAATGTATGATGGGCAAGACTCGTTGGCTCATGGTCCTCCTCGAGAGGAGGGAGTATCAGGGAGACAGGTGTTGCAGCAGCCATTGAAAGGCTACATCCTCCATGAGGGAGAAGGGTTGTCTATCCACAACAATCATCTCACCAATGAGGTGTGTAACTTCTTCCTGCACCCTCAATGTAGCCCTTTTGGATGGCACTGTCAGAGTCCCCAGGGGAATGACCCCTTGGAGGGTGGCCTGCCTTGATGTCTCACCCACAGCACCCCAAGTGTGGGGACCCTTTCTTGGAGGGACCACCTGCTCCCCCTCCACTTTTCTCTGCTCTGCGTCTTCCATGTGCAGGAGATGGCTGGGCCTTTTCTTACTCTCACTGGCTGCCACTCTTTCCTCCAGCAGCAACATTGTTGGGTGCACACTTTGCAGGTTCCTGTGGAGGATGGAGGAGGACAAGTGTTGGAGGTTTGCACCCCTCTGGACAGGGGTGTGGAACACCTGGCACACTGCTACACAGGGGTCACTGGGGAGAGTGTGAAAATATTTCCAAACTGTGGGCTGGAAATGAGGCTCCAGGACTGGAGAAAGTGGGAGGCCCACCTGTTTTCTGGCACTGGGCTGGGAGGAGTTTACTTGAGGTGAGAGCAGCAACAGGGAGTTGGGTTGTGGAAGGGGAAGATCCTTCCCCACCCCCCACCCTCTGAATCACTGCTGTCAGAGTCATCCTCTTCAAAGAATGTTAACGACTGCTGGTGTTGGGCAGTACTAACAATTCTTTCGCCTCTCTGGAGAGCCCCAGGAACAGATCAGTGGAAGGAAGCTCCAAGACCCCTGGCAATACCCTGCTAGGGCTGGACTCCAGTGGGCTGGTAGGATGGGTTAGGTGCCCAGGGATGGGGGCAGTGTTCCCTCTAAGCTGAGTTAGTGTGAGCTAGCTCACAGTTTTTTAGCCTCTGACTCACACATTTTTTTCTTAGCTCAGGAAGGATGGCTCCAGTGCAAACTAATTTATGCAGTAACCAAATCACCTGCTCACAACTTTAATGCCAGTAGCTCACAAAGTAGAATTTTTGCTCAAAGGACTCCACAGCTTAGAGGGAGGCCTGTGGTAAGCAGGGGGTGGAGGACTTCTACCCCCCACAATGAGCACCCTTTGCACCAACTTTCACCCCCATGGCACACTGGAGGGATGGGAGGGTATAAATGTGGGTCCTCAGCCAGGGCACCCAGTAGCTAAGCCCCTCTGCTCAGCATGAGCAAAGAGATGGGGTGGCTCAGAGCCCTGAGTCCACCTAACACCCAAACCCCACCAGGGGAACAGTGTTCACAATCAAGAGTAGTAGGAAGGTATAAAATGTGGGTCCTCAGCTGAGGCACCCAGTAACTAAGCCCCTCTATTTGGCATGAGCAGGGAGACAGGGTGGAGATAAATAAATGATGAATGTGATCTGCTTTTAACAAGTTCCTCACTAAGTGAAAACAGAGAAGAGGGTGTGGAGCTGAGCTGATTGTATATATAGCATTATGATCCCACAGAACAGAATGGGAACTCTGTTATTGGCAGCCAGCAGTGCCTGTTAAGCTTTGGAGGGCCCCTATTGGTGTTTCCAAGGCTGGAGAATTCCTCCCCCTGTTGCTTTGAAGTTTGGTAAACATTTTGTTCGAGCGAGGACAGTCTGTCTGGAAATGTATACATTCACAAATTGTCACAAACTGCATGAAAGTTCATAAAACGATCGTCCTGGTTGACTTTGGTTCGCAAAACATGAACCAGCCAAAATTCGTCAAGAATTTTAGTTTGTGAGCCGGTTCGTGCCCATCCCTGGTACAAAAATCCCTAGACCAGAGAATAAAGAATTAACTGATGCTACAATAACAGAAACTCACTCTTAGAGCATTAACAAAAGATATTTTTGGAACCACTTGCCAGGTTCTTACAGTTTACACCAGAAACACATTTTGTTGTAACACATTATATTTGGAAGTCAAACTCACAGCATGAGTTCAACTATTGCTATGAGATATATATGTGATTACCCAGTGTTAGATTAGAAAAAGCTGATTTAGAGATTCATAGAAAACAAGCATGTACCTTTTCTAAAGGTTAACTTTGAGTTATACAAAATGCATTAAAGATGAATGTTCCAGTATTAAGATTCTTCAGAATTTCACAATGAATGAGCTATGTGTCATCAATTATTTATGGAGGGCTCCATAGCATAGCATCTCCAAAGTAATATTGAGATCTATGTATCCTGAAAGTTGCTGGAATGGAAAAAATGTTGCCAGTGATATTTGGTGAAATAAGTACAGTAGAAAGGTCATCATGAGGAGGTATAAAATTACAGGATATCTTGGTCATGAAATTCAGCTACAACAAAACCAGAAATTATTAATCTCTCCTGAGAGTGAAATGATGCATTGGCAATTCTACAGTGAACTGAATAAAATGTAGGCTTTTGTTTTAAAGGGAAAGGGGGGGCAGAATAAGATTTCAGAATTTTTTCACAGTATAACTGCTGTTTTGACAGGGTTTTAAGTTTCAGTTGGCAGCATGTCCCAAAAGAGTTTTCCATCTTCTTTTTCTTATACAAAGATAGTATTTATTGTCTCTCTTTCTGTCTCTGTATTTGCCTGAAGCAATCAGCAATACTAAGTTTTCCTAATAGTTATTTGCATTTGATTTTCATATTATTGCTCTTCAAGCTTTGTAATGGTATTTTAGTTTTAATTTGACAGAAATTAATAAGTAGATGGTGAAAGAAATCATACATCAGGCCTGTACGGCAGTAACTGTCACTGTTACTAATTTGCTAGACAATAGGAATAATCTAGCACTTCCAATTTAGGCTCAGCAAAATAAACACATGTATATTAATGATCTTCAAATATTTCTGTGCAGTCAAGCATGCCAACTTTATACAGAATAGTGTCAGATCAATAATTAGTAACCATATATTTTAATAACCTGGGGTTCCGTTTGATATTTATTCAGCATTTTACATTTCAGTGTTTGACAAGTTCAAGAAACTTATCTTATATGATGGATAAAATATTAATATATACATTACTTCACATTGTATTAATGCTTCCCAGATATAATATTCAAATACCCTGTAGAATGCATGGTTAGTCACTATTATGTCAGTAACATATTTCTGGTAACTAGTGCAGCAAATCTAGTGATCTGGTTGTAAATTAATATCAAAGGACCAAAAATGTGGGACATAAGTGACCTTCTCTAGATATAAGGACAATTGACAGCCTTTTCTCAGTTGTATATGGATTATCTTGGGTTTTATGTAGACCCCCTAATCCACCATCAAAACCCAGATCAACTGTATCTAAAAGTCATGGATTCAACACTCCATAGTGCCACTGTAGCAAAAACAAACAAATAACCATAGATTCAAGGCATGGATCCTCATGATTTGTACATGCCATCTTCCAAACTTCAGTGTCAATTCAAAGAATAAGTTGAGCACTGACTACACCTTAAAAATCACATATCTAGCTTTCATGGCACTGCAGGTAGTCATAGCTATAATGTGTGATTTAATGGTGAATTGGGGGAAACTGCATTTAAAAACTGAGGATCCATGTTTTCTAATGCTTGAGCCATGGCATTATCACAGAATGGTGGATCTATGATTTTTATGGTGCTGCTTATGTATCAAGATACGATGGTGATTTCCTGTTGTTTCATTGCAAAAATTATATGAATCCAGGAGGATCCATTTAAAATAATGTAGATTCGAGTTTTATTCACTTCCTCAAACACTGAGGTGAATGTGTGTATGGATCTTTAGTGCAGTAAAATACACAGATGTTCTGTCTAGTGTGAAAACTAGTTTATTCCTAATTTTGATACTTTTTATTTTTAAGATGACTGAGTACCTGTATGTGAATAGCAGGAGTGTGTATTTGATATTTACCAAGCCGAATAAATACCCCCCAAATACCAATAAGATTAGAGAACCTGATTCGGCTACCGATCTAGTTGACCCCAAATAAAAGCTGATATTATTCTGCTTTTATTCAGGCATAGCTTGGAGAAGACGACTTGGGCCACAGTGGCACAGGCTGGCTTGGAGAAAAAAGAGACTTCATAGAATCATAGAATCACGGAATTGGAAGGGAACATGCAGGCCATCTAGTCCAACCCCCTGCTCAATACAGGATCAGCCTAGAGCATCCCTGACCTCTTTAAATCCCTTCTCCAAGCTGGCCTGTGCCACACTGAAGAAGCAGCATGACTTGGCAAGTGAACTCGGACATTTAAAGGGACCGTGTCCCTTTACATGCCTTTGTTCCTCCATTGGAACAATGGAGGATGGGGCACCTTCTTTGGGGGCCCATAGAATTGGAACCCCTGGTCCAATCTTTTTTAAAACTTGGGGTGGGGTTTGAGGAGAGGCACTAGCAGCTATTCTGCAAATTTGGTGCCTCTATCTCAAAAAACAGTCCCCAGAGCCCCAATTACCCCTGGATCGATTCTACATTATAGCCCATGGGGAATGGTCCCCATAGGCTATAATGGAGCTGAGAGTATACTGGAGTGATCTCTCAGTGAACTTGGAGTGAACTCTCCCACCAAAATGTCTTTGGAATGAACTCTTAGCAAGGCATTCAAAGCTTAAATGCCTTCAGAGTTCACTGCCTTGCCACAAAGTCACACTGAGGCTTGAAGAAGGCATTCAAAGGGACCACGTCCCTTTCCTTCTCCACTGGAAACAATGGAGGATGGGGCACCTTGGTCTGGGCCCATAAAATTGGACTTCATGGACACTTAGCTTCATTTGTGAAGTTGATTCTTTCTTGTTAAAGATGAGATATTTTACTCCCCTCAGTCTCGCTGGGCTCGTCTTGTGCTCAGTAAAGGAAAAGGAAAAAAACCCCTTCACTGGCTTTCTCTCGCACTCTGGTACAAAAACTGTGTCCCCTTTATACCGGCACCCATTGTCTCATTGGACTAGTTTACCCTCTTTCTTTATTGCTTCCAAATCTTGTGGGGAATAAGCAGTCTTTAGTTTCTCTGTCCAGCCGTCATTCCCTGCATCACCTCCCACCTTCATCTGGGCTCGAGTTCTGACTGCCCCCCCAACTGGGTGGGTGTGAACATAGTGTCTATGACCTTATCACATTGGCTGGTGTGCTATGGTAGGCAGGTTAGAGTGTCAGCCAGGAAACTGGACTTCCCTGGGAGGTGCTTGAGGGTGAAATGAAACTTAGACAAGAATTCTGCCTAGCACAACTGCTTTGCATTCAGGTGCCGGGGACTTTTCAACGCTTCTAAATTCCATACTTCAAAAGGGACCTGGGCCCCTTCTAACCAATACCTCCCAGCAGCTGAAGCCAATTTAATGGCGGCTGCCTCGTTGTCCCAGACAGCCCAATTTCTTTCTGCACTGGAAAACTTTTTTGAAACATAGGCGAGTGGATGCAATTTCTCATCTGGACCCTTCTGCAAGATATCCTCCCACCCCCATCGCCACATCTGAGGAATCCACCTGGACAATAAATGGCTTCATTTCATCCGGGTGGTGGAATATAGGCTCCAAGGTAAATAAGGCTTTCAGCTTTTCAAAGGCTTGCTGGCACTCCGGGGACCACTCCAATTTACAACCACCCTTTTTACTCTGCGGGGCTTTCCCTTTAGTTTTTAATAAATCTGTAATCGGGTGAGTAACCTGGGTGAAATTTTGGATGAAGGGGCAGTAGAAATTCACAAATCTGAGGAAGGATTGTAATAGTCTCCTTGTGTGTGGGGAGGGGTTCCCCCCACATCCATCCCCAGCCTCCTTTTATAATGCAGTACCCCAAAAAGTCCATCTCCTCATTGTGGAATTCACACTTGGAAAGCTTAGCAAAGAGGTGGTTGTCATACAGTGCCTTAAGGACCTCTCTCCCCAATTTTACATGTGATTCCTTGTCTTGTTAATAAATTAACACATCATGTAAATAAACAACCACCCCTTTGAACAAGTGCTTGCACAAAACGTTTGTGATTAAGTTCATGAACACCCCTGGGGCCCCGACTAACCCAAAAGGCATTACCAGATATTCAAACTGTCCCAGTGGGGTGTTAAAAGCAGTTTTATTCTCATTCCCTTCTCTTATGCACACTCTAAAATAAGCATCTCATAAATGCACCTTAATGAATATCTTTTCTTGAGAAGCCTCACCCAGCAAGTCCTTAATAAGAGGGTGGGGCTAGGTGTTAGACATGGACACTGCATTCAAACCCCTATAGTTTGTGCATAATCTGAGGCCCCCATGCTTCTTTTTCCAGAACAGAACTATCATGGTGAAAGGGAAGGTAGCTGGTCTAATGAACCCCCAACTCAGGTTCTTGTCTATGAACCTCCGCAGTTCCTCCTTCTCCACAGGGCTCATAGCATATAACTTTCCTTTTGGTAGCTTGTGGCCTGGCAGTATTTCAATTGCACAGTCAGTCTTATGGTGGGGAGGTAGCTCATCTGCCTCCCCCTCCTCAAACACCCAGTGAGTGGGGAGGTAGTTCATCTGCCTCCCCCTCCTCAAACACCCGGGCCAAGTCTCTATACTCTGGGGGAATGCCATTCAGTTCCTCTTGTGCCAAACAAACTCATTTGGGTGTAGGGTGAAGTTCCTCCCCCCATTCTGGCCACCACAGATGTTCCTTTCATCTGGGGTCTATGAAAGTGAGGGTCTCCGCATTCCACTGCATGTAGGGGTCATGTGCTTGCAGCCACGAACTACCCAGCACCATGGGGAATCTTGCTGATGGGTACACTACAAATAATATTTCCTAATGTTCCAACACCCCAACTGACAATTGAACCATACAATACTGGCATGCTTGCATTGGGGTGCTGTCCATTTGGGTAAACACTACTGGTTCCTTTAGCTTGTGCACCTTAGCCCTCAAACCCGTGACCATTGCGAAACTTATTAAGTCTCTTGTACACCAAGAGTCTATAAGGGCCCTGACACAGATCTGAGTCCCCTTCTCAGGCATAAAAATGGCAACAGTCACAAAAAAAGAGGGTCTCTCTGATTTTCGTGCCGGGGACTTTCAGACCTGTTGGCTGACACCCTTCACAACAGGTCCCGGCCTTTTCCCGCCCCCTGAGGCCTCTTGGAGTCACTAGAAGTACTTTCTGAGGTGTCATACTCTGCAGCTTGCAGGGCTTTGGTGGATTTTGACCTCCTCCCCAATGGTTTTGCTTTCTTTTCCCTGTAATCCTTACTGTGCTCTCTCTCTTCACTTTGGGGTCTCGTGCACTCAGCCATGAAATGCCCAGCCTTCCTGCACTGAAGACACAGACCCTTCAGCAGGCGGTGCTCTCGATCCCCACCGAACAGCAATCCTCTGCCCCGAGGCATCTATTTGGCTCCCCATGTCATGACCAAGTACTCTGTAATGATAGAGCACCAGGTTGTGCCGGTTTTCAGCCTCGTGAGCCACTCGTCGGAATATTCCTGTACCAACCGAGTCCCCTGGTGTTAGCCACGGAGGTGGGTGCAGGTCTTCTCCAATTCTAATGGGTCCTCGAACTGGTGGTGTAGGGCTTACACAAAAGCATCCATGTTCCATAGCTCTGGGGCAGTGACATTGTAAAGCCCCATGAACCAGTCTGCGTTCCTTTTGCGGAGCCTCAACCCCACATGGTTTACATGCTGCTCATCAGAGGTGAAGGTGTGGTCCCACTCCCTGAGCATCTTTCGCACCTGGATGATGAAGAAAGCCAGCTTCCCTGGACTGTTGTCAAAAGTGGCCTCCAAAGCATCGTGGGGTTGATCTTGCTCTGAGTCACCCCCTCTCCTTGGGGGTGAGGGCCTCTCCGTTTTCTCCACAGCAGCCTCTTCACTGGACTCTTTGGAGTCTTCTTTATCCATGAGTTCCTTCACCACCTTAGGGAGGTTCTTGACCAGGAACTGCAACCCTTCTTACAACTCTTTTACCTCTGCTCGCAGGCCTGATTGGCCCCAGTCACCTCCCAAGTCCTCCTCACTCTTTCATCAGCTTGCCCAACTTGGGATCATCATGGAAGGTGTGGGAGGCTCTCTGTCTATCTTGGTCTGGTCACCCACGGGCCCCATGGAAACTGGGTGTGCTCATTAACCATGGTAGGTCTTCCAATCGATCAGGGCTGTCCTGATGTTTGGGGTTTTTTAAGAGGGTGTGCTTCTTTGACTTGGCACCCATAGTCTTATTGTGGTAAGAAATTTTAGCAATATGGGAGGTTTGGGTTTAAAATGAACCAAATAGTTTATAAAATCCATGTACCTATCTCTGTCATTGCTAGAAAAACAGCTGAGAGCCATGGCCTGTTTCACTACACCAGACCATGAGTCTTTGCAAGCCCTTTGTTCTAAGCAGAGCATTCCTCTCAGTGTACTCAAAAGTTTACAACATTATATTCCCAGGATCTGAATCAGTGAATGTTTCCCCAGATGTGAGACTTGCCAATACCCCCAATTTCCTAGGCAATAAAATGTGTGGCCATTTGGGAAGTTGGCAGACTTCAATCCAAAAGACAATCTAACTTCCTGAGGTACAGGAGTTCACACACCCCATCTCAGCAAACATCAAAAGACAGTTTATTTCCCATGATTGGGGAACACCTGGAAGAAAACAATGACACTGTATTGATCCTGTAAAATGTGTGCACTTTTGTTGGAAAGGATGAAATTTTCCTGCAAGACAATTTCAACTTCTAAATGTTAATTTACAACTGTAATTTGATTATTGAGGGACCCCTTTGATCTTTGGTATAAATACTGGTCAGATCCAACAGACTCTCACTGACTCTGGGTAGGAGTCAGTCCGAGAGGCCTCTCGTTCGCTGCATGCCATGGGGTGGGGGAAACTTTGCTTGCATGTTTATTTGTCTGTGTATTCTATCAATGTTTAGGAACTAGGATTCTACTGTGTTGGCAGGCTGGCCTAGCGTCTTGCTGGTCATCTTGCCAGGTAAATCTCTGAATGTTTTTCTATAATAAAGATAAGTTTTATTTTAAGAAGAGACCTTTGAATGTCTCTGCCTGCACCTTAGTGATTTCCAAGCTTACACCTCTGCCTTTGGTAAGGAGGTGACACTCAGGAGACACACGAACTGAGGGGAGAGTGTGGGTGACACGGGTAAACACGCTTTCACAGACACGTGCAGCCACACACATTTTTCTTACAACACTTATCATCTCCCTTATTTTCAGGATCAAGCACAGGATTCTCAGGTTCAGACCCGGTGCTCGCGCTTTCCCCACAGTCTTCATCCCCATTCCCCATGTTATATAGGCTTGGGGTCATGGGTGAAGAGCAATTCAGGAGTTCTGACACTCTGTCAGGTCTTCCAGTTAAGACACTCTCCACAACACACATTAGCAGTGATAGTTTATTGGGATATGCTTACTTCAGGAAACAGAACTGGAAACAGGCGCGCAAAAGCTCCTATTATAGTTAATACAAAATATACCCCACACCTCTCGCATATTTTACCATTCAGCCCCTACAGTTACTATGGCAACCTTAACAGATATATGGCACCTTATCTACATCTTAGCCTGGCAGAGAAGACTCCAAGGCCAGCTCCCTTGGAAACCAGCTTTGGGGCACAGCTTGGAGGAAAACATATGACTTCTACAAGCATCCACTCTAAACACCCATGCACTTTCCTCAGGATTTCCCTCCCCCCACATCTGTGGCAAGCAGTGAAGTGAAACATGGTGAAATGAAACCAAGGCTTGACACTCTACCTTAAATAACAGCCCCCCAAGCCCCAGAAACCCCTGGATTGATTCTCCATTATAACCTATGGGAAATGGTCCCCATAGGCTATAATGGAGCCAAATAAACTCAGTTTCCTGATTATTTCCTGAATCCCAATAGAATACCAATACTGGGATTCAGGACTATTGGAAAATACCAATATTTTCAAGGTTCAATATACCTGAACCCAAAAAATAACAATCTTTTTGCACATCCCTAGTGAATAGGCATAAACATATAAATGGCATTACACTAACAATGTTCCATTTTTTAATTATTATTATTATATGAATTCCATACAAGAAAAACAGTGCACTAGCCCATCCAAATACAGGTAAACCAATCAAAACATCAAAACAGTCAGCCTTCAACAAAGAAAAGAAAATAGGTAGCCAAACAAAAACTAGAAGATCATATCTGTAAATTGGGTTGTTCAGAATGATATCCTGTTCTGATAAAAATTGCATTAGTGGAAACCAGGTTGCCTCAAAATTATTATAAGCTTTCTCAGTGTATGGCTGCATAGTGCCAATCTTTGCCATAACAAAATAAGACTAAATACAACTGAACCAAGTATCAATGTGTGGTGGCAAAGGATTTTTCCAATAGGCAGCAACCATATATTTTGCTGTAGAAAGTAATATAGAGATTAGCTTATTGTGCTCTTTATTTCCTACTGGGGGTTTTCAGTATTCCAATTTAAAAAAACCTCAGGAAGGAAATTTAACATTACACCTATAATTAAAAGAATATTTTGGTGAGCCTGTTTCCAAAAAGACACAAAGATTGGTTAAGACCTCCATATGTGGAGGAAGTCACCCATCTGACCACATTTCCTGGTGCAACAAGGGGAATTTATCAAATTTATTCTGTGGAGTTGAGTTGGCTGTAAGTACCAGCGGGTTGTCCATTCCCCCCCCCCTCCAGAGTCATCTGGCTTTATCTGAGAGAACTTGTTGCCAGTTCTTTTGAAAAGGTAAAATTTCAAAACTAATGTTTGTCAATAAAAATTTATATAAGTTAGAAATAAGAACTTGTGAATTTTGTTTAATATCTGTAAGTTGATTTTCAAATTTTGAGAGAGGTTGTGATAAAGCAGTTTTTACTTGAGGTGAGGATAAAGCATGTTTTAGTTGTAGATAACAAAACTACTTGACCATAGTACCTAGTTTCCTTTCTAAATTGGTTTTTTCAAATATATATTTTATTGACTAAATCTCTTAAAACTCTGATACCTTTCTGTTTCCAATGTTCATACGTATTACTATCATAATGAAAGAGCCCTGGAGGAAACTATTGCCAGTTTGTCAGTGGCAAAATGGGAGAAATATTTGGTACAAGAGTTTGTCTATGCTTGTTCCCTATTTTCCATGAATTTACCAAGTATGGACTGGATTTGGCTAAGGTTGAAAGTTTTTGTTCTCGATCCCAGAAAAAGTCTTGTATGGGAATTGGAAAAGTAAAACTATTCTCAATTTGTAGCCAGAATTGTTTTAGATCACCTGTTAAGATCTTAGTTACTGTGACAAGAGAAGAGACTTCTAAGTATGATTTGAGGTTCAGGCAATCAATTCCACCTCTCTCTTTGGGTCTGTAAAGTAAATGTTGTTGAATTTATTAATTTCAGATTACCATTTGTTAATCTTCATTTTTGTGACTGGAATAGGTAGGGCCCAAAATAAAAACAAAAATTTTGGTAAAATAAATGATTTAATTAACTGAGTTCTATCAGACCAAGAAAAACTCATTGTATGCCAATTTTTAAATCGAACCTGAATCTTTTCCCAAAATTTCTGCCAATCAGCATTGGATTTTTTTTTGGATGGACTTTAGGGGAAACCATCTTATAAGTGTACAAAGCTACATTTGTTAAATATCCTGTTTTGCTTCTTAGTTCTTGCTAGTTTGCTATCTGAAACGGCTGCCCATCAGAACTATTATTGTTATCCCTCCCCCATTGTCATATCTACCTGCTACATGTAGTCCTAAGCAGGGTTGTACCCTTCTAAGTTGTCAGTGGGCTCAAAAGAGTAAATTTGTTTAGGACTTTACTGTAAAGCACTCACAATCAAAGGGTGACCCCAGTTGCCTGTGGGGACATTTTATGGATGTTACAAACGGCATTCCCCTCAGCTAACATTCCTGCCTGATAGTTCATAAATGGTATTCTCTAACAGATGGTACTGTAATGTAAGAGTGTACAAAATCCTTGTTTTCATATATTAACTCCCTTGCTGTTTTGAGCTGTTTCAGGGAGAAAAACAGAATACAAATATTTTAAATGCAATAAATAAAAATGTAAAATGTAGGGTTAAGACTATGAAATGCAAGTAATACACTCTGTGGCTGTTTCTACACAAATTTCAAATATCAGCACAAATTATTTGTTTTGTCTGGTCACTGTCCTTACTCTGGTTATATTTGACCCATAGGAGATTAAAAAAACAAGGCCAATGTTACAAAATTAGGTAAAATATATATTTTTATTACTCAGTTACATTTCCAAAAATTGCCTATGAATTTCGTAAACAGGCTTCGTCAGGGGAGTCTGCAATATATAACAACAACACTTAGTTTACATAAGTATAGTTAAAGTTATATAATTAAGATATTGTATTATAAAATTAAAACCCAGGTCCTAAAATATTAGTCACATGCAAAACCACTAGAACTTATTCTGTCCTTGAGATTGCATGAGGAAGAGAAACTCCTTGTAAAGAAGAGAATAAGATAAGGCTTTCCAGCACCCAAACCTGTACATCTTGCAGTCATTCTTCAAAAATAGTGAAAGTCTGCTTCTGGATTGTTAGACTCCGGATACTGACACCTAAAGGGTTAAATTTGTCTTTAGAATTGCATCAGCTTCTGTAAAAAAAAAGAGCGAGAGAGATTACGTCAACTGGGTATCAGAATATAGGAAACTTCTTCCAGTGACAATTCTCCTCCTCCTCCTCCTCCTCCTCCTCCTATTGGATTTATATCCCACCCTCCCTGCAAGCAGGCTCAGGTCAGGTCACAACAGTTAAAATACAAACATAGTAATAAATACATATACAAGTGCATATAAAGTTAAAATTCCTAAAAACAGCAACAAATGACAGACATTTCAATTTCCAGTATCCACAGGTGCCTCCAGTGCTGGGCATATGGTGAAAAAGATAAGGACCCACTCAACAGATGTCATTTTAGCTACTGATCTTTTACTCTTGTTGAAGAATGACTGCAAGACAAACAGGTTTGTAACATTCATTTGGGCACAGAAAAAAGATTTCTTTACTTTTGAGCCAAAACCTGTTTGTAGGCACCATTCTATGGTGGTTCCAGTCCTACCTAGAGGATAGGTTTCAGAAGGTGAATATAATGAAAACAATTAGCCTGTACCAGTTGGCTGGTTTGTTCTGGGGCAGAGCAAATGAAGTCACCTTTACTAAGGTATAACTTCACTTTTTAAAGACACCAGATCATATTTTAAGGGCAACTCATAAGTGCATTTAAAGAACATTCAATTATGAGTTGGACCAATGATCCTCTCTAAGAGGGAAAATGTAGACAGCATATCAGTTACAATATGTAATCCTTGAGCCCTAATTTTGGTTGCTCTAGATTTTTGCAGAAGCATTGGATATGCTCACTGCATCCAGCTTCCCTCAAATTGTTACTTTAGCAAGATTGCAGGTGGTTTCAAAGATAAACTTCCTGGGGAGCAATCAACTCAGTGATTTCTGATGTGCATTCTGAGTTCGTACAGTTTGGTGAGAGGAGGACTAAGCTGTATGTAGTTGCACGTTTGACTGATCTCTCATAAACCTGCTCTCCAGATAATAATAAATTCCTTCAGCTGTCCTCTTGCCATCAGGAGCAAAACATAATTTCAACTATTATTCAATCTTTTAAGGAAATTATATCATCTTATATATATAATTGCCCAACGTATTGGCACTTTCCGGCTTTCCCATTGGCTGTGCATTCCATCACCCATTGGCCAGTTAACTGCCACTCAAGAGTACTCACGTGCCATTGGCTGGCTGCTCGGCCCAATCCTCTCCCCTGCCCACTGCCAGTTCTCTTCCCTGACAGAATAAATTACAAAAACAGCTGTCTCTCCTGACAAAAAATGCTTCTACTTCTGCTTGGCTCCTCTGCCACAGACTGGCTACTGAGGTGGGTCACCAGCTATCAAACCATTCTCTTCTCCTCCTGCTGTGGGGCTAACTTTTTCCCTCAGTGGCTGCTGCTAGGCAACCAAGCTTGATTCTGTCAGTAAAAAGGCAAAGGCAGGAGGCCCATTCCAGGCCTCCTTTGGCCTTTGTGGGGAACTCCTTGGGGCCAGTTCTGACTAGGGTTGCCAGCTCCAGGTTGGGAAATTCCTGGATATTTTGTTGTGGACTCTACAGAATCCAGAGACTGGGGAGGGGAGAGGCCTCAGCTGAATAGAATGCCATGGAGTCCACCCTCCAAAGCAATTATTTTCTCCAGGGGGAGAGAGATCTGAAGTTCAGTTGTGATACCCAGTGATCATCAGGCTCCATCTGAAGGTTGGCTACCCTAGGCATACCAGTTAGTGCTTCAGAGCAGGGTCTGCAAGACCCAGGTTCTTGCTGTGGAAGCTGAGTGGGTGATTTCAGACCAGTCACAGACTTGCAGCCTAACATACCTCATAGGGTTGTTATGCAGATCAAAAGGGGGAGAGGAGAATGATGTAAGCTGCTTTGGTCTCCACTGCAGAGAAAGACTATACTTTTCCTCCTGGGGTTGATGGTTGGCTGGGAAGAAGATAGGGTTGCCAATTCCAGGTTGGGAAATTCCTGGATATTTGAGGGATGGGGCCTGGAGGGTGGGGTTTGAGGAGGGATGGGTCCTCAGACAGATACACTGCCATAGACTCCACCCTCCAAACCAGCCATTTCCTCCTGGGGAACCATCGCTGCTAATCTCCCGGTGAGGCCTGGAGATCACTCAGAATAAAAAGTGCTCTCCAAATGGCAGAGATCAGTTCCCCTGGAGAAAATGTTGGCCTCTGTGTCATTATACCCTGCTGAGGTAACCAGAGCAAATTGATGCTGAGTGCCCAAGGTCAGGGCACCCACCCAGAGCCTCTTTCTAGAGCTCCTTATATTTATTTCCACAATGGGCCTTGTTCTTAGTAAACAATAAAGCCATAAGTCACTTGTTTCAAAATGGTAAAAGTATTGAAATTCTTACTATTAATGAGCAAATGGGGAAAACTTTTAAAAATGTATTTACCATTACCATTTACCATTATTATGATGAATATTTCACTATCAAACCCAAGTTACAGAAGGTAGTAACAAATATTAGAACTTTGATTACAGTCAAGCCTACTTAAGGTGGCTTGGAGAAGATCCAACTAGATTTCGATAGGAATCAGATATTTTGTTTAGTACATTTTCAGTATTTATTTATTCTCCAAAGAGCTCAGGGTGGTATAAATCATTCTTACCTCCTCCATTTCATCCTCTCAACAACCCTATGAGGTAGGTTAGGCTTACTAGCTTGAGGTCACCTACTTAGCTTGATGGCAGAGTAGGTTCAACTCTCACCTTTGGGTCTCACTATCAAAGACCAGGATGGATTGCTTTAATGGCCCAGTCCCAGGATCCTGAAATCAGTTGCTCATAATTCTGGGTGACTGGGCAGTACTGGACTTGGTGGGGAACTTTAGCCTGACCCCAAGGAGCTTGATTGGTTCTGACAAGGCACTCCCTAGCTAGGACAAAAGGGTTAAAGCCTGCCAGCATGGGTTTGCTCTTGTAGCCAAGAAGGGAAGATTTTTATACAAAAACTTTTGTCATGTCATGCCCACTTTCCAGAAAGGAGAGGTGAAGTATCCCTGTAAATGTACTTAGCAATACTCCTTTCAATACTCCTTTTGCTTAGTATTCTGACTCTAATGACAGTCTTTTGAATATTCTCTGTTATTTGTGTTTAGTAGGATTTATGATTAATTATTAAAGATCCCTTTTCTTTAATTGAACAGATATGTGACACTGCTTTCAAATAATCTTACTCATGCATGGATGCTCATATCACGCAACCAAAAGCTAGCCAGTGCTCACAGGACAGAGGAACAGTAGACAAAGGGAAAACGGGGAGAGGAAACCCATCTATATACCTGCTTTACACACAGACCAGTCCTTGGGGTGACCAATAATGGTATTCTCCAAAATGTTTAAGCATCTGAACAATCCCAGCATACTGTTCATTTGGAACCATCTGACTGAGAGAAGGAAACTTAATTTTATCACTCAACACAGGATCAGAGGAGACATAATTAATACAAGAAAAAAGCTTATTTTTAATATTGAGAAATGTATCACTTGGTTTCTAAAAACAAAAGTATATCTTTGATGCTGCTAATTTAATCCTCCACAAATATCACAATTCACATGCTTAATTGTTGGTTCTATACATTTTAAAAAATTGTTTATTGTATTTTAACTGTCTGTTAAACTCAGGGCCTCAGGTGAGTACAAAGATTGCTAAGTATTTTGCCCATTTGCACCTGTGTGGTACACAAGACACGTATCATGAGAAAGCTCCTCTAATGCATCAACTAGTTGTGGTAATTGCAGAAAACCAATTTGACAGCATTTACTCTTAACATGTAGCATCTCATGTCTGAGATAGAGCTTTCTGGGTCTGTTTTGGCAAATGCCATAAGGCCACTTCCCAGCATTTTGTCATTCTGGAAACAAACAAACAAATAAATGTGATGGAATATTGCAAAAAAAATTCCTTTGTCTTACCAGCACTGTCTGCAGCATATGCCAACACATTATTCCTGTTGTGGTGAAAAACAAGGTACAAAGAAAGCGTGAAAATTATTAAGTATTTTTTTGCTAGAACAATGGCGTGCTCTCCTTTGGCACTACTGTCATAGCATTGGCCACAAATATTAGATACCAAAAATCCATACTCTGTTCAATACAGTGCTTGCAAGATCTTCTCCTGTTGTATCTGTAGCATGCAGAAATTCCAAAAAAAATTGTCCTTGATGTTCACTGATTTTCTTTTAACAAAGAGAGGGGGGATATGTGTGAACAGAGTGAGCAAATTGTCCCTTGGCACCTCAGTGAGAACTTAGCATCCATCGCCATAAAGTAATAAAGGCTGCGATCATATGCAAATTAGACCCAACATAGGCACAAATGCTGGGCAGATTTAAAGGGCAACATCTGGGAAGTGCCCTGCAGCCGTCGGCAACCCGTTCTGCTCTGCTGCAGAAGTGGAGTTAAAAGACACTGGGGAAAATCCGGTAGTAAACGGGTTTCGATGGGCCACAAATGGACTTTCCTGCATCTGATCGCTCCAGCATGCTCTCATGGCGTTGGGATAATCTGATCAGGCTATCCTGACTCCATGCCATTGTCCCCCCCCCTTTGCAGTATGCACATCATCGCAAACTCCATAGGGAGCCCTCGGTGCAGAGGTGCAGTTCATCAATCCCTCGGTTAAGTGCATGGGAAAAAACGGCACCAAAAACCTCTGACTCTCCTGCAGTTGTGTCTGATCACACATTGACGGTCTGCACCCGCAGCTTCAAAGGGAGGTGTGATCGTGCAACCGGGGGTCAAATTCCTCTGGAGGAATAGCCTTCCCCCCCCCCCCCCGTTTTTTCTGGCACGTGTGACCACAACCAAAGTTGCCATTCTCTACTTTACTGTGGTGTGAAGTTTGCATTGTGAAAGATAAAATGCAATTATTTCACAGCAGGGGTGGGTTTTCTGGTGTGTGTCACCCTTGCCCAGTGCTGACACTGGAGCTGCCTGGAGGACCTCAGAAGGGTAGAAGAAAGATGCCTCTTGGTGGTGGCAGACATTTCTACAGAAGGACTGGGTACCAAACCAAAGGACTGGGGGAAAGGATTTTACAATAGCTCAGCGTTTCAAGAGAACACAAGCCAGTGCCCCTTGGTGTGCTTGAAGTGGGAAGGTGGTAGCAGCAATGGGGCTGAGAGGGATGGTTTGTGAAAACTAGGTCTCCCAGATCCTAGTGCAATACTTTAACCATTACACAATGCTGACTTTACCACTGAGTGGTATGCTTCTGAAGTGTGAAATGGTGAGATTCATTCTTCCAGCTCTGCATTCTACTGCTCAGTCTGCTATACATGTAGGCCTAACTTTAAAGAGAATTCAGACACAATTTCATCCAATGTAGTGCAGGATATAATTTATTTTATTTATTTACTTTTCATAGAACGCCTGCTTTAACAACTATGAACAGCCATTGTGGCTGTTCGAGAATCACCGCGGTCGGAGTGAGCTCCCGACCCTAGTCCCAGCTCCCGCCCACCCAGCGGCTCGAAAGCAAGTAACATCTAAATAGCGAGTAGAGAAATGGGTACCTACCCTTAGATGGGTAAGGGGAACCCTCCTTCAATGGTATGTGGTGGCAGCATGGAGACGGGCCTCCATATACAAAGAGGTATCCAGTGTTACTCCCAGGCTCCTCACTGTCTGGGTTGGCACCAAAGGTGCCCCATCCAGTGTGGGAAGCCTGGTGCCCACATCCATGTCCCCTCGACCCAGGTACAGGACCTCCATCTTCGATGGATTTAACTTTAGCCAGCTCTGCTGCAACCATCCAGCCACAGCTTCCAAGTCCTCACCCAGCATTTCAGATACAGTAGATTGATGGCCATCCATTAACAGATAGAGATGGGTGTCATCAGCATATTGGTGACAGCCCAGCCCATAACTACAGACTAACTAGGCGAGGGGGCGCATATAGATGTTAAAGAGTATTGGTGAGAGGATAGTCCCTTGAGGCACTCCACATTCTAGTGGATACTATGGGGAGACCCTCTCACCAAGTGCCACCCTCTGCCCCCGACCATGGAGAAAGGAA
>NW_015162527.1:432189-449129 GCF_001447785.1 Gekko japonicus | reverse complement strand
TGTTGATAAATTGCAACACTTTGAATTAGCACCAAAGCTTTAAGATCTCTCCAGCTGTCACCTGGAGACTGGCAACAGCTTGTCTGGAGTGTGGGCAGTATGGCATTGTATCTGTCTGAGGTCCCCCTCTTCCTCCTCCTCCTCAGACCCCACCCTCAGCAGGCTTCATCCCTAAAATATCCTGGAAGTTTCCAACCTTAATCTGCCTGTCTGTCTTAAGTTTTACACACACACCCCCACAGCCTCTGCCTAGGGAAAGGGCAGCTGACATCATTCTCCTCTCCCCTATGAGGTATGTTATGCAACTGAAAATCCCAACTGCCTTGCGGGGGGGGGGGGAGTTTGAGGTGTGGAATGGAGTGTAGTCCAATCAGCTTCCATATGCAAATAACCTTGGAACGCTGGGCGGGACTGCACAAAGCAGCCAGTCAACCCAGCCAGTGTCTTCTGAGTGGCAGTTTTTCCGGCCTAACACTAAAGGGGCCAAATTTAGAATGTTGCGAAATAGAACGTTGCTATTCAATTATTATAAGGGAGAGATTCTTTCACAAAATTACGTGAAAGCATCTGCTTCCTTCTTATGGACTTTCACATGCCTCTCAGTCCCACAAAAAAATTGACTAATTAATGACAGAATGCGCAGGAGAATCTTATCAGTAAACTCTTCCCAGCCTAGGAAAGCTGATTTGCTTGTCAAGGGAGAGAAAAGGAAGTTTAGCTAATCCGTTTGACATATAAGAAATTGCCATTCACAGTTTTCCTTACTGGAAAAAATATGGAAACCAGGATTAAAAGAATTCAAATAAAAGAAGGCCAACAAAGGAAGAAGAGGTAAAAAAAAGAAAGAGTAATTTGTGGCATTTCTTCAGTCACAGAAAAATAAACATTTTATGAGGAAACTAAATAGCCCCTATATAAAGGAGCCTGATTTAACTACATGTATTTGCTTAAATGAACACATAGAAAAGGGTAACATTCTTGATAAAAGTGTGCAGGAGTAGACATGTCAAAAGATTTGGCCTTAAACTGTGAGGAGACCTAGGTTCAAATTCTTACCTGGCTTGTAAAATCTATTGGGTGTCATGGTGCCACACGCTGACAAGATTCTGTATTAAAAGGAAGAAATTATCCTTCACTCTTTACAGGAAGTATGGGACACTTCCCGGCACCCAGACCTCCCAGTGGGAACTCATCCAGGAGGCCAGTAGAGAAGATGCTAGTGGAGGAGGAGAGCTCGGTGGCAGAGGAGGGGTGGCCAGCTGAGGTGGCTGGAGTCAAGGTGGAGGAAACGGCTGTGGTAAGCCATGCAGTGGCAGCAGGGACATGGCCATGGGCTGTAGTGGCAGTACAGTAGCTAGGGCCACCTCAGAAGCCCAGGGCAGGGAGGTGGCACCAGCAGGGAAGAAGACTGCTGCAGCTCAGGGGAACACATGGGTTGGTGATCCTCCAGTCAGCCCCAGCAGGAAGCAGACAAAGCCAGACCCAGCAGGAAGCAGGCAAAGCCAGGCCTAGCATGAAGCAGGCTGGCCACAGGGAATGCCCAACCCATGTGGTACTCAGGGCTGGAGCAGCCACCTACCCTGCCCTCATCGCCTGGGTGGGCCCAGCTGATTTACTGCAGCTGACCAACTCAGCTGGCCACCCCTTCTCTGCCACCAGCCTCTCCTCCTCCACCAGCCTCTTCTACTCCACCGGCCTCCTGGGGGAGTTCCCGCTGGAAGGTCTGGGTGTCGGGGGCATCCTCAAGCAACAGGAGGGTGGATGAGTGCCCAGGCTTTCCTAGATTGCCTGGACAATGGACTGGGGCTTCTCCTGTTGAAGTGCCTGGACAGGCTGCTCCCCATTTTCCTGAAATCCTGAAACAGCTGAGCACCAGGGAGCGCTCCCAGCCACTCAAGTGTTTTTGCAGCTTTCTGCTGGAGCTGAAAGCAGAGGTTTAAAAGGATTTGGAGTCCCTTTAAATCCCTGCTTTCTGCTCTGGCCACGAACTGGCACAAACCCCACAAACTGCCTTAAAAGTTCATGGAAGTTTATGATGGTAGAGTCATCATGAACTTCGGTTCACGAACCACGAATAGGACAAAATTAGTCACAAATTTTGCTTCATGGTTCAGTTTGCAGAAATCAACCCTGACTGTTCCCTGGAAGGCCAGATAATGAAAATGAAGCTAAAATACTTTGGCCACCAAATGAGAAGGGAGCACTCACTGGAGAAGACCCTGATGCTGGGAAAGATTGAAGGTCAAAGAAGACGGGGACGGCAAAGGATGAGATGGTTGGACAGTGTCATCGATGCAATGAACATGAAACTGAGCAAACTTCAGAGGACAGCGGAAGACAGGAGGGCCTGGTGGGATCTAGTCCATGGGGTCGCGAAGAGTCGGACTCGACTGTGCGACTGAACAACAAAATCAGAGTTTAGCTGAGAATGAGGTTCTCTAATACTCATTAACATGTATTAGTTTACTTATTTGCATGCAAATTTAAAATAGGACTAAGGTTGACTTATAAAAAACAGAAACAAAAATCTCAGTTCAGGTTAGTTAATAACTGCCCAGGCTGCTCCTACCAATATCTTAATGTCATACAATCTGTTCCAGTACCGAGTGGCCCAATGTTGTTATATTTATAGTATTAAAATGTTCTCAAAGCTGAAGTATATTGTGTGTAAAGAAAAGTAGTAAAATGGGGTTTTTTTCCGTTTTGGAAAAGTGTTCTGTCTTGTAATCTTTGCTGATATGAGAAATGTAACAAGTACATGAAAATTACAAGTTGCTATCAAAATTACTGAGAGTAAAACTGCTATTTTATCCTGCATTAGGCCCATTTTGCCATTGTTAAAAGAATACATCTCAGCAATTTTAAAATTATTTGAGTCATGACAGAAAGACTCATAACTGCAATATTTATCTTTCAATTTCAGATTAGGATGTTCCTTAAGACTGGGAATGATGACACATGATGGCGTTTTTGTGGTTACTGCGGAAAAGTTTCACTGGTAAGTAGTGCTTTGAGATTGGAGCTACTGATGATGTTGAATTTAATTTTATCTGTTTTGCATTCATGGTATAATAAATAAAAAAGACTTTAGCAGCCACCAAAGAGCTGTGCCAGCTAGTAACAGAAATTCAATTTATAGTTGCATATTTCTAACAGTAAGCTTTAGAATATATTTGATTAAATTCTGCTTTCCAGTGGACTTAATGAGAATTTTAATTCTCAAGAGATTTTCAACAGGTCCAATGGTAAATGAGACTATTGAGTCTGAGTGAGTTCAAGAAGCTGATTCCTTTGCGCACAAATAAAATCCATAAGCATGCCTGCATAAATTTTAATATTATGTGATACATATTGGCAGAACAATAAACAGCACAAGGATTTGCAATCCGTTCATTCTCCCTGTTTCCCAGTATAGAAAAATTCTATTGTCTATGTTCTCCAGAGACACCAGGCAGCATTTTTCAGAAATTTATTATTAACATAATGGATTAAGTGAATTACGGTGCTTAAAAAAAACCCAACTAATAAATCCTAAAAAGTCAGAGATTATGGTTTATCAACTAGCTATCTAATTCTTGGCCCTGTTTTTCCCCAAATGATTCTGTCTGAGGCATATTTTTAAGATTATTTAACATAAATTAGTAAACACTTAATGATTAAGCCAACTTTTGGTCACACAGTATGAGCAACTGAAGTGTGATATGAGGGCTAATATTGCTCCTCCAAGACTTTTCATTAGGGTTGCCAACGCCCTGATGGGCCCAATCCCCTGCCAGCCAGCTGGCTGGTGGGGGAGCCCCGCCACCAAAGAGTCCCACCACAATAACATCACCCAGAGGTAACATCATCACTGCTGCTGTGGGGGCAGGAGAAATAGGTAGGAGGCCGGGAGAGTGACAGGGGCAGAAAGAGTGATGGGGTGGGGTAGAAAGGAAGTGACAGGCATGGAAGGGGGAGAGAGTAAGAAAAGTGGTGGCAGAAAAGAAAAAGAGTGTGAGAGAAGTAGGGGGGAGGGGAAGAAGCAGAGGTGGGGGGATGGGATAACTGCTCCTAGATGTTTATTGCTTGTCTATATACTAATAGCAAAGTGGACCAGATCTGAGGATAATTAAATGTGTTGACTGGAGCTGTGAATGGGCAGATTTTCCCATAAACCTGAACACCCCAGTTTTGCATAAAAGTCTGAAATCTAAAAATATACTGGGGTGTTTGTGTTAAAAGACTCAAAACTGATAAAAATAACACTTGTAGCTTTAAGCAATGGATTCTCTCACTGGCTGTTGCTAGGCAACCACATTATTCCAGACTGGTTTTCCATGAGTAAAAAGGCACAGGGAGAGGGTAGGGTCCTTTCCAGGCTTGTTTTGGCCTTTGAGGGAGGACTCATAGGGGCCACACCTGACTAGGCTCAAGGCTCAGAAAGTCCTTGAGATTGTATGGTGAAGTCTGAGGTGGGCAGGGTTTGGGGAAGGGAGAGGCCTTAGTGGAATTTAAGGCCATAGACCCCATTCTCCAAGCAGTCATTTTCTCCAGGGGGCAGATTTCCATCATCCAGTTGTGATTCTGGGAGATCTACCAGGAGGTTAGCAACCCTTGGCCTGGCAGCAAACTTTGGGTGACATGATTCTACCTGATTTGCTACTGGCTGCTTGCTACTGTTCAACAGCAGCCACCCTATGAAAGCCAGTGTTGTATACTGGTTAGTGATCCAGAGCAGGTCCTGGGAGACTCAGGTTTAGATCCCCATCTTGCTGTGGAAGCTCACTGGGTAATTTTGGACCAGACACCTACTTCCACCAAACCTACCTGACAAAGTTGTTGTGCAGATAAAAAGGAGGCAAGGGAAATAATGTAAGCTGTTTTGTTCCATACTGTGGAGAAAGGTGGGGTATAAATGAAGTAAATATAGCTGAAGATGGGGGCAGATAAAAGATAGGTTTATAAATGACTGAGAAGAAGAGAATGAGGCAGGGAAAGGGGAGAGAGTATGGGGGTTGCCAGGAGGAGGGAAGAGGAAATAATGTGTGGAGGAGAATACAAGGGAAAGTTATGTGTCCCCCACAAGTTCTTGAGGGTTCCCTACCATGCAAGTGGGCCTGGCCCAGTGGCCAGCACCACACAACTGGGCCCCAGTTTTCCTAAGCAGAGGCTGCCAGGGAGGTGGGGTGAAGCTTAAGACAGAGGGGCAGATAAAGTGATTAAGCAGGGGTGGTTGCCATTGCCTTCCTCAGCAACATCTTTCTTGGTAGGCTCCTATCCAAGTACCAACCTTGCTTAGCTTCCAAGATCTCATGAGCCTGGGCTCTTCTATTCCATTCCACACCTCCAAGGTGGGCTATAAATAAAGTAAATAGATACTAATAAGGTCAAGTTTTTGGAATATTGCCTCAGGCTGGCCCAATTACAGTGGGCATGCACATTATGTTCACCATAGGGATCAGCCATCCCATGACAAAATTTCCCAACTCCCAGCCATATAATCTCTTATAACTCAAGGCTTGAGTGAGGGCTATGTAACTGCAACAGAAAACTACTGTATAATTTTGTTCCAATAGTGCTGTAGGATCCATTTTCACATGGCTTTTAGTCAGAAATGTAGGAAGCCAGTTCCAAATGGGAGAGTTTTCCGAAGGGCCCATTTTTGGTTCCTGCAAGAGATTAAAAATAACTTTCGCAAGCAATAAATTGGGCAAGACAGTAACAGGACTAAAATCAGTGAATTCAAGGTAATGAAATATTAATGCTACAATGTTAAGCTGGAGGGAAATCATAAAAATTCATTTTGCAGAGCTCTGTAGATCAGATTAACTAAGATCCTCAGCTAGCTAGCTACATTTTAATGGACAGTGTTTTCACCCACTGTCCTGCTTATGTGTATGTTTCTCATTAGGATCAAGAACAAACCTATTTTCTACCCAATCAAATAACTACTTCAGGAACTACAGAAACCAGGAGTACATTGCTATAGTTTAATGAACCTGTGTGGTGAGCAATATACTTGTTCTACTAACATAAGTATTGTCAGTGCTTTTTTGTGTGGAAAAAATGCTGGAACTCTATTCTATCAGTTCCCCTACCAGGACCCTCCCCCCAAAGTGCTGATTCTCTGTACTGGTGAGTACCACCACCACACAAATAAAGCCTTGGGTGTTGTGGTACTGTGGCAGACACATAGGAGAAATATTTTACTTGGCCATCAGAATTTTTTAGTGAAAGTGAAATGAGATTAAAAACCAGGTTGGAGGGTATATTAGGAGAATTTCAGTTACTGCTTGATTTATGTTGACTACAAGGGCCATCATCAGATACGCTATCTCCTGGAAGACTTTATTTCAGAGACGGTAACTCACAGAACTCAAGACATCAGGGCTAATTTTAAATGTGTATATTTTTCTGTTTTACTCAATGTGTTCAACATCTGCATGCTTTAGAAAACCTGTGTGGCAAATATGAATTTTATTAATTAATTGTTATCTCACTTTTCTTCCAAGGAAGAAATCCTTACAATCCTCTCTTCCACCAAGCACACACTGTTATTGGCCCTTAAAGGGGAAAAATGTGCAAAAGACATGGTTCTCATCTATCAGCCTTGGATGGCAAATAGCAACACTGCAGCTTCCCAGCTTCTACTTCTGTGCCCAGCCTACATTGCAGGTACTGGCTGAACTTGCACAGGCAGCAGCACTAAGCCAGCAATAGGAATGCTGTGGGGGGCACATAGCAGCTTCATAATTTTTAATGGAGCAGAAAAAATGACATGGTTGAAGATGTTCGCAGAGATTGACCATTAGAGCCACTGGTTCCCAAAGTGGGCAATACCCCCCCGGGGGGCGCTGGAATTATCTAAGTGGGTGGTAGAAGCCTTAGGTGCAATTGGGGGGCGCTGAATAAAAATAAGGGGGTGGTGGAAGCATAAAGAAAGAAAAGTCCTGAACCTATCTAAAGCAGCCTTTTCCTGCCTTCTCCTGGTCTTCTCTGGGATCAGGGAGGGAGGTGGAGGTGGAGAAGGTTCCCCACAGCCAATTGCAGCCATGCATTTGCAAATTGCAAATGCATGTGCACCCTTGTAAGACTGGTGTTGCTGCTGGGCTGTTGTGTGGTGGTTGCTGCTGGCCTCTGACTTCAGGTCAACAACATCTTTCTTTACCATGGGCAAATTTGTCACTGCATCTTTTTGTCCACTTTTTGAAGGTAGATTTCCAGGGGAGCGCTGAGTAATTTTCCTGAAAATGGGGCAGTAGGCCAAATAAATTTGGGAACCTCTGATTAGAGCTGAAGAAACACAGGACTATGATCTAAAATAGATTATGATGAAGGTGGTTGTGAGGAACCCTTCTTAGGTAAAGGGAACCTCAGGAGCCCAAAACTTTCTCGACAGGTATGAAAGAATGGCACCAATACCGGGGTTTAAAAATGAAATAAGAGGAACGATTTATTCGACTGTAAGGCAGGGGAATGGGGGAAAGGTTTTATGAGAACAAACAGTTGGCAACCAGCAAGTGTCCGCTACAAACACTATAAACAATGTTTAGGCTTTCCCAAATTCAGGAAGAACTAATAAAAATTACGAACCCTATCAGAAGGATCCTTACAATAAGCAGGCAGTTGTGATACTAGTGAATTTATACCACCAATAAACCAGGGTTCCCCTGATTAGGCTCTGAATCCCAACTAGTCCCTGTGTGAGTGGATGTCTTTCTTTCTTTCTTTTTAACCTGGGTCTGACCTGTTACTCTGGCCAATCACTTCAGCAGAGTCTGCTCTGCCCCTCTCTCTGGGACATCCTGTCACTGTCTCCCAGACTGAGTGTTTTTTCTCCGAAGGCAGCCACTCAAAAGGTCCCCTCCTCCATTAAATTCCCTCTCTCCAAAAAAAGAACCCCCAACCCCCCTCCAACTGTCAGCTCTCATTCCCCCCCCAGCCCCCTGCTGGATGCATTCCATTGTCATGGAGGCAACTCACCAATCAGAGTGAGCCTCTGCTACTACTTCCCCTCAGAGTGTTTTTTCGTAGTTCATCACAGTGGTATATTTGCTGTGACAAATGTGCCATAAAGCAGACAGACTAGATCTGATGATGCTAGATGATTTGGAGCCATGTATACAAGAAAACAGGGTAGACAAGTGGGGACCTGTAATGATTGTGGGGGGAATTTCCTTCAAACCCACTCTACCTCTGCTTTGCCTCAGTGGTGGTGCTTCCCCCATCTTGCCTGAACCCAGCTTAATCCAGCTGTGGATCCTTCCCACCTGCTGCCACTGTTGAGGTAGAGAAGCCAGGGTTAGGCAGGAGTCAGTGACCACCACCACCACAGTGAAGATGGGGAGCTGCATCAGGCCTGGTATGTTCTGCCAGTCCCAGCACGAGTTCCAGCTTCTCCTGAACTTGTACAGGCAGCCACACTGAGCCAGCAGTGGGAATGCTGTGGGGGGCACATAGCCCAGAGATAGTGGCTCCTTCACCTCTCACCATGGTGCCTTACACCCTTCTGCAATATACTGCTGCCCAGAGGTGGCAAGGAAGCCAGGAGCTGCAGAGCTCATTTTCAGCAGACCCCTAAGAATATAAGAACATAAGAGAAGCCAATGTTGGATCAAGTCAATGGCCCATCTAGTCCAACACTCTGTCACACAGTGGCCAAAAAATACCAGGTGCCATCAGGAGGTCCACCAGTGGGGCCAGGACACAAGAAGTCCTCCCACTGTTGCCCCCCCCAGGCACCAAGAATACAGTGCATCACTTGCCCCAGACTGAGAGTTCCTATCTATACCTTGTGGCTAATAGCCACTGATGGATCTCTGCTCCATATCTATATATCTAATAGCCAAGTTGCCCCCTCTGTGCGGATATCTAAATCCGCACATCGGGGGCACCTGGGGGGCAGGGAGATTTTCCTGCACACGTGGTGCAATGCCCAGGTGTACAGAAAAATATTAAAAGTTGAAAAAAAATATTTAAATTAGGTAAAAAGTAAAAATTAAATGAGCGTTCCCTGCAGCAAGAAGCCCCTCGGACCTCCCCGCCAGAGGGGGGGGGGGGAGACAATCGGGCTGGCAGCTGTGAGCCACTCAGCCACTGCCACGTGGGGAGGGAAAGCTTGGCAGGCTGGCCAGGCCTTGCCACTGCTGGGGGAGGGGGGAGGCTTGGTGGGCCAAGCTGAGACCTCACCACCATTGCCGAGGGGGCCAGGGGAGGTTTGGCGGGCCCAGGACCTCGGAACTGCATGGGCCTTGCCACCATTGCTGGGGGAGGTTTGGCGGGCCCAGCAGCTCAGATCCGCACGGGTCTTGCCGTCCGGGCCAGGCAGGGGCAGGGAAGAAGGCTTACCTGTGGCAGCTTCCTCCTTCTTGACAAGTAAGGGGAGGGAGTGGGGAAGGAGAAAGGTTGGCGGGCTGGCCTCACCACCGCCACTGGGGGGGAGGGAGGGAGGGGAGAGGGAGAAGGCTGGGCTCACCTGCTGCTACTTCTGCAGGCCGGAAGCTGTGAGGAATTCTCCCCCCCCCAATGAGTATTGCGGCTCCCGCCTCTTGTCTATATACTAATAGCCAAGACAACCCCTCTGTGTGGATATCTAAATCCGTACATCAGGAGCACTTGGGTGGCAAAGAGATTTTTCTCCACACTTGGGGCAATCCCCATGTCTGCAGAAAAATCTGACAAGTTGAAAAAACTATTCAGGGGATACTTAAATCCCCCCCCAAAGTAAAAAAGCATTAATTGCGTATGCACAGAGACTGCACTGGGAATGGTGCCTCGCAGCCTTTGCCGGGGGGGAGAAGGCTTGGAGGGCTCGGTGACTGGGAGCCACTTGGGCCTCACCACCAGGGGGGGGGAAATTTGACAAGCCTGGCAGCTGGGAGCTACTCAGACCTCGCCGCTGGTGCTGGGGGGGAAGCTTGGCAAGCCCAGCAGCTAGGAGCCACTCAGGCCTCAGTGCCGGGGGGGGAGCTTACCTGTGGCCCCTCCCTTTTTATCCCTGAGGTCCTCCTGCTTCTGCAAGCCAGGAGCCATGGGTAATACCCCCCCAGGAGTATTGTGGATTCCTCTTGTCTATATACTAATAGCCAAGGTGCCCTCTGCATGCGGATATCTTAACCTGCACAGCGGGGGCACCTAGGGGGCAAAGAGATTTTCCTGCACATTTAGAGCAATCCCCAGGTGCGTAGAAAAATCTGAAATCTTAAAAAAAAACTGTAAGGGGGATACTTAAATCCCCCCAAAAGTAAAAGAGTGTTTCTTGCACATGTGCAGAGAATGGTCTGAGAACTGCCTCGCTGCCACCACCACTGGGGTGGGTGGGAGAAGGCTTGGCAGGCAGCCACGCAGGCCTCACCACTGCTGCTACTGCCATGGGAGGGATGGAGAAAACTTGGTGGGCCCAACGGCTGGGAGCCGCTCCAGCCTCGCCATTGGTGCCGGTGGGTGGGGGAGAGGCTTGGTGGGCCTGGAAGGAGCCACATGGGTTGGCAAACCCGGTGGGAGCTGCGCGAGCCTCACCATTGGTGCAGGGGGTGGGGGAGATGGCTTAGCAGGCCCGGTGGCTGAGAGAAGGCTTGGCAGACCTGGCAGGAGCCGCACGGGCATCGCCATTGGTGCTGGAGGGGAGAAAGCTTACCTGCAGCTGCTTCCTCCTCCTCCATGTGGCGATCCCCCCGTGAGTATCACGGGTCCCCCTTCTTGTGCTTATCTAATTCTCTCTTGAAGCTGTCCATGCTTGTAGCTGCTGCCACCTCCTGTGGCAGTGAATTCCATGTGTTAATCACTGTTTGGGTGAAGAAGTACTTCCTTTTATCTGTTTGAACCTGACTGCTCAGCAGTTTCATTGAGTGCCCACGGATTCTTGTATTGTGAGAAAGGGAGAAAAGTACTTCTTTCTCAACCTGCTCTATCCCATGCATAATCTTATACACCTCGATCATGTTTCCCCTCAGCCGTCGTTTCTCCAAGCTAAAGAGCCCCAAGCGCTTTAACCTTTCATCTTTGGGAAAGTGTTCCAACCCTTTTATTATTCTAGTTGCCCTTTTCTGCACTTTTTCCTTTTTATCCTTTTTAAGGTGTGGTGACCAGAACTGTACACAGTACTCTAAATTAGGTCGCACCATTGATTTATACATGGGACATTATGATACTGGCTGATTTGTTTTCAATTCCCTTCCTCATAATCCCCAGCACAGCATTGGCCTTTTTTATTGTAGTCGCACACTGTCTCAACATTTTCATTGACTTATCTACTATGATTCCAAGATCTCTCTCTTGGTCAGTCTCTGCCAGTTTGGACCCCATCAATGTGTATTTATATTTAGGATTTTGGGCCCCAGTGTGCATCACTTTGCACTTGGCCACATTGAACCCCATTTGCCACGTTGATGCCCACTCGCCCATCCTCGACAGATCCCTTTGGAGTGCATCACAGTCCTCCCTGGTTCTCACCACCCTGAACAACTTTGTGTCATCTGCAAATTTAGCCACTTCAGTGCTTACTCCCAACTCCAAATCATTAATAAACCCCTGAGAGCCTCCCCCAGCTGCCACTGCTTCCAGGCCCCTGACAGTGCTCTGCCACTGGGTTTTGAAGCTCATGAAGGCCTGAGTGGACCCTGCCCATCCGCCAGCAGCAGTGCACCACTTCCAGCCGAGCTGCTTCCTCGCCTCCATCTGGGCTCATGGGAGCACCCCTCCGTTCCCAGATCCGACAGAACTGTCCAGACAGCCACAGGGGAGAGGGAGGGGCAATAGATGCTAGAAGAGCTACTTTACTATTCTCAGGAAGTTCAATTTCCACTGTTGGCAATGCTTCTGGAAAGTCAGCTTGATGAGCTGGCCATCACCTGCGATGGTGATGGCCAGCCCAAGCATCCTGTATTCTGGGTACACTGCCTCTGTACATAGATGTTTCACAAGACTCAACCTCCTTTGCCAGATTAATTTTTGTAGGCATCAGTCAAGAAAAATGTGGATTAATACAACATACAATGGTTGATTCTTTCTTCAGTCTTGGAAGTAAACTCTACTGAAAATAACTAGTAAATGTGTTCAGAATTGGGCTGATAACCTGCTAGCAGTTGGAGTTGGTTCCTTCTCATATCTCTGAATACTACTGTAATTTATTAGTAATCCTGGTAAGGAGAATTGCTGTTTTTATGTTCTTGTATGTGTGTTTTAGCTCTGGTTTTAATTGTTTTAATGATGCATTCTTTGTTGGTTCTAATGGTTTTTAATGTGTGATTTCATTATATATGTTTTTAATTTGTTAACTGCCTTGGTGACCCTAATGAAGGCAGAACATCAGAGTATAAATTTTGTAAATAAATTAATAACTCAGCAATGTCAGATGCAATACTATCAAACGATCTGGTTGTTGTAGATGATACAGGGGCGTGTGTGTTGCAATGCTAGTAAGGTCTATAACAGTAACTGATGGATAGCTATGATTCTGTGAACCCTTTTTGTTATTCAGTATTTCTCTGGTGCTTCCTTTCAAAGAGTACTAAGGTTTTGATGGTGCAATTTTAGTATAATCAAACTTAATGGTCATGAGCTACATCCAGAAGTATTTTATAATAGGAAAGAGTCATATCACTTTATAAGTTATAAAACTTTCTTGTGAAGTTCCAATTACCCAAGATCCTGCTCTTCTTATACTTAGTTAAACTGACACTAATAGCAGGACAAAATTAATCCAGTTGGGAAATCTAAGTTTGAATTAAAGAAATTGTGAGCTGTGTATAAATCTCAGCCATTGTGTTTCATGTTCTATATTAACCAGGTGAAATTTGGGTTTGGAAATAGAAAGTAAAGTAAGGCTGATTTCAAACAAGGAGCTGCACCACCATTACACCTCCCTTTGCCTCGTTTCCATTAGTCAATTTCCCACTCAAAGCTGCATGGCTGGAGCATGCACGGTACGGCATGGGCAACGGGCAGACTCTCAGGACACTCCTGAGCTGCCTGGCCCTTCTTCGTCCTTTTGGGTGCTCCCCGGTTTTGGGGGACCTCGCTGGATCTCCTGGAGGGAGAGTTGGTGGCAGGGGGCTTCTTTTTGGCCCCTCCCCGCTTTGGCATCACGGGGGGTGTCCGATATTGCCCTGAAGCAGGGACGAAGAGAGGGGTGGATTATGGACTCCATGTTTTCCATGCAGCCCCGACCATCCGCTTTTTAATCGTTTGTTTTTTCTTTTGTTGGAGTTACTACATCGCAGAAAGAAATATTTGAAAGAGTAAGAGACTACCTGGAGGTGCATTGGATTATAATACCCCCAACAGATAACTTTAATATTATAGAAAGCGGCCATGAAGCGATTGGAAATTGAAAGAATTTTTACTGCAAAAAAGGAAGGGGTAGGAAAAAGTTATTCTGTCTTGTTTGAGCTACTTGTTGTATGAAATTGAAGGACAATACAGGCTTTGATTAAAAGACTACTAGAAGCTAATCTGCATGTTGAAACCTTGAAATGGAATTGGGAGAGAACAGCGAGGAATGGGACCCGGATGTTGAAATTGTAACTCTCACAGAGGAACAGTTTAAAAATCTATTGGTGAGAGAAATATCACAAGCTTTTAGAACTGCTTGTAATAATATTCTCAAAACCTCACAAAATGTGAGTCAGGATATAAGTAATAATGAAGATCAAACTCAAATGGCTCAGAGTGTTAGTGAGAAGGGGAACGGCTTTCCGGATGGGACAAGGGAAATGGTGGATAATCAACTGAAGTCCGAGAAAGAAGAGAACCAAGAGATAGATACAGATTGGACAAAAGATACGACAAAACATGTATTAGAAAAGGAAGTTAAGGAAAAAGTCCCCATAACTGCTTTAGAAGAAAAAAAGGTAAACAGACAAAAGAGAAAAAGAGGAGGAAAAACCAGTGGTAAACTGACCAGACTGAATAAAAGAATGAGGACTAACCTTTTGAAGTATGGAAGAAGAGTTTCAAAGATTCTTTATAAGGTTTATTTTATTAATTTATCTCACTGCTATTTTGGTATAATAGGTAGAATTAAGTAAAGGTATGTTTGTGGCTGGACATGGTTTAATTATTGGGTTAAGGATACATATGTCTTCTAGAAATAGATTGAGAGATTGAGCTGGAGTAGTGGAGGAAGGAGTGATGAGTTGTGAGATCTATGTTTCTGCTTTTGTTATCCTTTTCTCTTATTTTCTTGGAGTATCTAGCTGAGATTAACAGGGGAGTGTATATATATATATATATACATATACTTTAGAACAACCAAGTAGATAGTAGAGTGTTAAGGGTGTAGTTGTTTTGTAATGTATAAATGTTGTCTGGAGGGTGTTAAATGTTTGGATGAGCCTAATAGTGGAGCAAAATGCATTACTTAAGATAGCTCATAATATAAAGAAAATTAGCAGTAAGGTATAAGTAAGAGTGTTAAACTTAAGATACATTGGTTCTGATACCTACTGCCTTTGTTCTCCAGTAGACAGATTTACATTTTGGTTGTGGTCAACTCAAACAGGAAACAGATAGTTCAAACAGGAAAGAGAAGATAAAGCACTCAATGGATTATGAGGATAGCTTTAATGGGAAGGCTAATTAACAGCACGAATGGCTTTGTTATATGAGTTGATATTGTAATTTATTATTATTATTGACATCAGAAAAATGAATTAGGTCTTGAAATATAGTAAGAGAGTTAAAGGGAAAAGAATATTAAATGAAAGGAAGGTGTAATTATTTTTGTCAACTTACTTGTGATTTTTGTGATGTAGTTAATAGTATGACTATACTATGTATGTTTGTTTGTCTGAAAATTAATAAATAGATTTTTTTTAAAAAAGCCACATGGCTGCATTTCGACCCGTGGATTCACCCGATTTCCCCCGCAGTTTCGTGACCCTGGTTTTTTGCGTGGGAAATTGAACAATGGAAACGGGGCAAAGGGAGGCGCGACGGTGGTGTAGCTCCTTGTGTAAAATCAACCTAAGTCTCCGTTCAAGATATCATATTTCAAGTGACTTGAATATTAATTGGTAGGTACTCACAAAACCCACATTCTTATGAATACGGTCACATAATTTATGACAAACCAAAGCTAATGCAGCTCACCAAGGGCACAACCAATTTCCTTTTCCCATGCTTTCCTCCTCTCCCGAAATATTAGAAATCAGGGACACCCAATTAAATTGATGGGCAATAGGTTCAGGACAGACAAAAGGAAACACTTCATTACTCAATGAGTGATTATGTTGTGGAATTTACTGCCAGTAAGTATAGTGATGATCATGAGCATAGATGAAAGAAAGAAGGAGGCTAGACAGATTATGGTAGAATCAGAAGATAGTAAGAGGCAACAAATCTCTGAATACCAGTGCTAGGAGGTAACAACAGGGCAAGGCCTTGGTCTCTATGCCTTGGCCCCTATGCCTTGGCCCTCAAGGGCAACTGATTGGACACTGTCTGAGACAGAATGCTAGACTTGATAGACCATTGATCTGATTTTAGCAGGACTCTGCTTATGGTCAACATTTATTAAACTGATCTACATCACTCTAAGAACTCTATTTAACTTCCCTCTCTCCCTCTAACAGCACAGCAAAGTTTGCTTGATTAACAGCAACCCCTCCCTGGCTCAAACTTAGATCAGCTAATGCTGTCATGCTTTGGTTTCGATTGCCTGCACAGAATCTGTGCTGAAACATTCTGGGCCCCATCTACTTCACTTCATGCTGTATAATGGGTAGGGTTCACAGGGATGTTGTCCAGCATTCAAGGGAGGCTCTTCTCGCCACCTTGCCTGACCATACAGTCAGAAGTAGTTGGCTTGGGTGAGTGCCCTTTAATCTTAGATGCTGCAGGGTGAGCACCATGTTTCCTACCACACATTCCTGCAAACCTGACTGCGACTATTTAAGATAAATATCCACCCCAGATTGACACTACGAAGCGGCAAAAAAGAAGGCCTATCCAAGCTAATTTGATGGAACTTCCCTGAATCCTGCTTGCCCCTAAGGCACCCAGCTAACCCCATCCTGTCAACTCCCAGGGTGGGTATGAGGGAAACAGCCAGGGAGTGGGGAGGGGGAGGCTGGATGTGGAAGTAGAGCTTCTTTAAAAATATACACTCCCCAGCCTGATTTGATGTTAGATCCATATATTGCTTCCCACATGGACACAAGATATGCAAGAGTTGCACTCTCTTATAACAACTACTAGCCTGCTACCCGTGCTTCGCTACGATATTTAAGTTCTGTAAATCCAGTTATAATACTGATAATGTGAAATTTGAAATGTGACATTTGTTGTAGGAATTCTAACAGAGAAGATTGTAGTGTAAGAAATGAAGTGAGACATACGTACTTTTTTCTCTCTCTACTGAAGGCCACATTGGTGGTTCTGCCCTCAGGTGCTAGGATCACCAGGCTGCTTGATGAGCTCACTCTGGAGCAGGCCACATAGAACTGTCCATTTAAGAAGCAGTCATCTGTTAAGTCAGCTCCTGCTGCCTTCCACAAAAGCGATGGCCTCTCTACTTGTATTCCTGGATTGTTTTGCTTATATGGAGACTGTGTTGTTCTGAGCACCTCAGGGTGATCTTGCTCGTACTTTGCCTGTGCAGCTCAGTGCACTGCAGGAGTACTATGTGTAAATGTCTTTGCCGCATTCCTAAGTTGCCTCCTCCTTGTAGCATTGGTGTATTTGGCTCGACATTTGCCAGGAGCTTTCTTGGGGGCAGTAAGAGGTGAGAGGCATGAGGGAGAGTTGGTGTGAGGGAGTGGTGATGTGGTGGACATTTCTTCAGGTTCATGAGGGAGCCACGCATCGAAATGGCTCCTAGAAATGTCCTTTACTATCTCCCCATAAACATTCATACCTTGGCCCTGCTCCTACACCTGACAGACACCGATCTGTCTGGTGTTGGGGGGATTGTATTTAAAGGTATCGGGGAGGCTGGGCCAGCAGCAGTGCTAAGGCAATCC
>NW_015162527.1:319307-431991 GCF_001447785.1 Gekko japonicus | reverse complement strand
GGAGGAGTATTAGAAGCCACTGTGGAGGTGTGGCTGCACCTGACAGACAACCGCCTGTTAGGTGTAGGAGGTGAGGGGAGTGTGTTGGAAGCCATCCCACCTCATCTCCTACATCTGACAGGCAGCTGCCTAAACAGTGTAGGAGGGGAAGGGGGAGGAGTATTAGAAGCCACTGTGGAGGTGTGGCTGCACCTGACAGACAACCACCTGTTAGGTGTAGGAGGTAGGAGGAGTGTGTTGGAAGCCATCAGAGAGGCTGGGCCAGCAGCTTTGCTTCACCTCACAGGTGGTTCTTGGCCACACCTGATTTCCTCAACTGTCATTAGTTCTCTGCAGTCCCCTGTAATTGTTGGGGGGTTTTTCCCCTCACAACACTGAGCTCTGCAGCTGACCAATCAGAGAGTGGGGGGTACAGAGAGGTAGCTGCCTGACAGCCGCATAGGAATCAATGGGGGGAGCACCTTTTCCCCCTTTTGACCCACTTAGGGGTTGAATTTCTAAAAATCCCTCCTTAGTGAGCACCTACACCATGGTAGGAGCGCTCTCCCCAAATTTGGTGTCTCTAGGTCCAGCAGTTTGGCCTGGGCATTGATTTTATGGTGAGGGGACTTTCTTTTGTATATATAGACTAGCAGTAAAGCCCGTTGTGAAAGCAATACAATGAGCTCTAGAAAGATGTGATGTGTAACAAATGCATAGACTGGAAGGAGGTAAAGTAAATATGAGCAGTCTGTAAGTGAAAGATACAAATGTGGAAGTAAAGTCTCACATACCTTATGTTACACAATAGGCGGTGTCCAAGTTCACACAATGTGGGCCAGAAAATGTTGCACACAGGGGTCTGTGGAGTAGTGTCAACAACTGGGTAGTCTGCGAAGTCATTTTATGTTGGAGGTCCATGTCATTCAATGTGGTTGTGGTCGCACTGTCCACCCTGTTAGAGCAGAGGTCTCAAGGGAAGGTGGGTTGAAAGTGAGTGGTCATGATGAAAGTCTCAGTAGGTTATGTGGGAATGAGATGGAGTCGTCTTCGGAAATGAGTGTTATGAAATGTCTATAGTTTTGAAAGTTGTCATTTATGGTAGAGAAGTGTGGCTGAGGAATGTTTTCTAGCAAGATAGTTTAGGGCTGGATGGTTTCAGGGAAACAAGTAGGCCAGCTGCGGGCCTCCCATCCCACTAGACAGGCCCTGCCAGCCCAGGTAGGCTGGCCACAGGCCTCCCCCCCGACAGGCCTCCCCCCCCGACAGGCCCCACCAGCTCAGGTAGGCCGGCCGCAGCCCCCCCCCCAGGCAGGCCTTGCCAGCTCGCCTCAGAATCCAGCTGGGAAGGGGGGGAAGATGGGCCCTACCTGCTGCAAGGCTCTCCCGAGGGCTAAAGAATGGTCGGCAGGCGAACGGCCACAGCTGCTCCTCTGCTAATCTTCTCCTAACGGCTGTAGAAGGCTGGTCAAGCAAATGGCTGCTCGGCTGCTGAGGTAAACTGTTCGGATTGGAGTTTTGGCAGGAGCTGGCTCTGTGGGTGGGACTCAGGCACACCTTCTGATGGGCAGTTCAGGCAACCAACTGATTTTGGCAAGCATAGAATGTTGCCATGTGAAAACATGTTTATATATAAGGACAGGATGGGAAGAAAAGCTGTAGGTCTTGGACTGGCACTGTCTTTCAAAGTGATGGTGTGGTATCTGTCCGCTCCCTTCTCTCAAAGCACAAGTTTTGTAGAGACCTTCAAACACTTGGCCTCATTAAATTCCCTTATCTGGGTGACTAGCTTCATCTAGGACAGCAAGGAAGCAGTGGGAGGTAGAGGAACTATGAGAATTTTGCCCTCCCACTCAGTGTTTCCCTTTATCTTGTTCTTAGTTGAACATCCCCCTTTCCTTTTTCTTCTTTTTTTCCCCCTGGCTGTCCCACCCAGTCATTTGAATAGATATTGATAAATGCTGACCCAGCCTAGGGAACTGAGTGGAGCGACTAAAATCCTTCTTGCGTCCTTGTTTTATAATGGCACACAAGAGTCTAATGGTAGTTCTAAACTGACAAACTGTTTTTATTTCACTTTGAGGGGAAATGGTCAGGTAGGAATTAGATTTAAGACTTATGAGGTGAACAGGCAACAGGAATGAGGTAAGTCTGTATAAAAATAAGCACCAGATAATTTGTTAGCAACAAGTAACTGTTGTTCAGCCAGGTCTTTAAAACTTGAGGAGAGAGATTTCTTGGCAGCTGCTACTTACATAAGCAAAGTAGAAGCTTCTAGGTCTCACTGATACTAAAGCTGGTAAAGGCAGGAACATTCGCACAAATTCCAGTTTCCTTCTATTGTTATCCACTGGCTAGGGATCACCCCCGTCTCCTAGGACCTATTTCTCTCAGACTTGTTAGAGATGGGCTAAGCTTCCCCCTTCCCTAACTCAGGATCCTTCTTGATCCTCTCCCAAGTCTGCTTCACTCTTTCACTGAACTGTCAATCCTCAACTGCCACTCTCAACTGAAGAATTCCATTTGAATCCCCTGTCACTCAAGGTTCTCAGACTGGGTTACAGCATTAACTATTTACTGTCCATCACAGGAGCCAAGAACACTCTGGCTATGTTGGTCTGTACTGCAGAAGCAAGAAGAGCCATGTAGAACATGAATGGATGTTAGGAAATAAATTTGGGTAACTTTTAAGTGAACTCATACATATCTACAAGAAAAAGAGCAGTAGCTCAAAGTATGGCAAAAAGCAGCAATACAGATACATTTCCAGAGCAAAGAGTTCCCTGAAATGGTGTGTAATAAATAAACCAAACATCTGAAGGACACACAGTGTGCTTGCTTGCTCCCATTCCAGAGTGCTTGGCACTTCAGAAAATGCTAGCTCAGTGTTTGCCTTTGAATAATGAAACAAAAACCTGATGGTCAGCAAAGTGAAGTCATTAAGAATAAATCAACTCTGTTTCCATCCAGAAACCGCTTAATGTTACACTTTGCAGTACACCATTGCAGCAGTTCTCTGCTCTCATATTGATTTTTTCTCTCTCCACAGCAGTGAACGTACAGGATCAGCAGGCTCTCTCCCTGCACTCAGCCATATTAAGGGGGGGGGGAACTATCTCCAGGCTTCTGGTATGTGTACGTACAGCTATGACACCTGGTCCTGAACAATGCATAAACATGCACAAGCAAGCCAAGAGCTTGCTGATTCTGCATGTTCATTGTGGGGAAGATAAAATCAGCAGGGAGCAATGACCTGCATCCTTTCTGCAATGCACAGTTGTATAGAATCCCAGTGGAAATAAAAGTCCAGATTTTTGCCAAGCATAGGCAGGGAAGTCTGGATCACTTTGATATAAAGCACACCTTCTCCTCTTTTAAAAATTAGCTGAAGTAGGAGAAAAGCATCTGTTTTCCAGCAAAATGCTGCTTTAGCTTTTTAGATGGATATATACCATGGCTTTTGGAGAAAATTCCTATGTAAATTTTGCAGTGCTTAATTTTCATTCAGCCTAATTTTGTTTGCCATGACTAAAGACTGGTGGTGGTAATTCCATTTGCACTGGAGATTTCTGATAGACATAATCCATTAGGGTTTCAAATGTCTGAAAAGAGCATTTATCTTCACATCTCTCAACCAGCGTGTTGCTTTAATAGCAAGTGGCAATTCCTCCATCACTCCTTTAATTAGACACTCCAAAAAGTGAGGAATGGCAGTAATGAATGTTAAAGTCCCACTATTAATAACTCAGCAACTAGCTGCATGTTTAGACACTTTAAAATCCCAGTCAGTTCAAGTGCTTTTCATGGCCAATGATTCCTTTGAACTCCTAAATTATAAAATACATTTTCAACAAATTATAAGATAATTTTATTTTTAAACAAGCTATGGTAATTGTGAGGGATAATGTTTGGGAATCTCTGGGTCCAACCGGGAGACTGGCAACCCTATGGTCTGGTAGCAGGCAGAGGCATACAGAAGTTTCACACAATAGACAATGACTGGTATGTATTCTTCATGCATTTGTTAGATTTTCTTCTTTGTAGATAAGTGGGATGAACAGGGCCTCTTGAAGGCCAAAGGAAGGGAAACAGGGAAGAATGCCAGAAATACAAAATATGCTGAATATTGCTGATTACCTAGAAGTACATAATCTGAAATTAACTAACATGGGAAAAATCAGAAAGAGGCATCAAAGTGGGTGCATCGGGGGGGAGATGTTTTAAAATGATTAAAAGGGCAGGGCTTTTGGAAAATGGTAGGGTTATTGAATTATTAGAAATGTATTTAAGATGATTGCTGTCAGCAGGGGTCAAACCGGTAGGGAAGGGCCCCCCCATTATACGGGGCTTGTACCACAGTAATGTAGATAATGGATAGGTGCAAACTGAACCACAAAGCAAAATTCATCACAAGTCTACTGGGACTACTGTCATGAACTTCTACAAACTTTTAAAGCAGTTCGTGGATAGACCAGAAAGCAGGGGTTTAAAGGGACTTCAAGTCTCCTTAAACCCTTGCTATTTGTTCCTCCTGAAGGCCATAAAAACAGCTGAGTGGCTGCTCAGCTGTTTTGGGCTGTCTTGTGTAGTCCCTTTAAAGTTTAACAGGGGTGTGGCGATGCTCGGGCAAAGGATTCTGGTGCTCCTGTGGAGGGTAAAGTATAGCGGTGGGACCAGGCAGGGAACTAAGGGAAGGGAGCAGAGAAATAGAATAGCTCGGCGCCCTTCCAGCCTGTGTCCCATCCCTAAGGTTGTTGGCAGAGGGGCTAGGATGGATAACCCCCCTCTGACATTGGTGCTGTGCAACACCAGGTCTATACATAATAAGACCATAGTCCTTCGAGACTTCCTGCTGGAGCAGAATGTGAACCTGGCGAGCACGACCAAGACCTGGGTGTGGGACAGGGAGACTGTAGCTCTCTCCCAGTTTGTCCCTCCCAGGTTCTCAGTCCTTCACCAATCACAGACTAGGGGGCGAGGGGTAGGAGTGGCCATATTTATTTGGAAGGCTTACTCCTTCAGGGCACTCCCACCCCTGGAAATCATGGGCATTGAGTGTATTGGCCTGGTGTGGGAGGCCGGGGAGAGTTTGGCGATTTGGCTGGTTTACCGACCACCTAACACACCAGTCAATAGCCTGCTGTCCCTGATGGAGGTTGTATCAGGCTGGGTGCTATAACACCCTAGGCTGATAGTCTTGGGTGATTTCAGTGTCCATGCCGATGATGCGACCTCCACTCAGGCAACAGACTTAGTGTTGTCCATGGCGGCGCTGGGATTCTCCCAATTTGTAACAACCCCCACTCACTGGGCCAGACACACGCACAATCTGATTTTCACGGCTGGGTTAACAGTAGACCAGATTATTTATTATTATTTATTTATTATTTTAATTTATAGCCCGCCCTCCCTGCAAGCGGGCTCAGGGTGGCTCACAAATAGGGCGTAAACCAATACATAAAACAGATTAAAACCACAAAAAACAACCAATACAATACTACAACATTTATAAAGTGCTCTAGATGTTTCGGAACAATCTTCCATAAAAGATGGTGTCTTGAAGATGGTACTCCCAATCAGTGATGTCAGTTCCACATGACACTGTCATTCTCTCTTCCCAGGGCCAGTTGGTGATGATGGTAAGGTAGTGGCGGTTCCTACTCAAAAGCCTGGCGGAAGAGCTCTGTCTTACAGGCCCTGCGGAACTGTGCAAGGTCCCGCAGGGCCCGGGTCTCTTCCAGGAGCTCATTCCAACAGGTAGGAGCCACCACCAAAAAAGCCCTGGCCCTGGTTGCAGCCAGCCTGGGCTCCTTGGGGCCTGGAATTGCCAGGAGATGTTGCGTCCCCAACCGTAGTGCCCGTAGGGGAACATATGGGGTGCCATATGAATTTTTTAGTAATTTTATCCAGTTCCTCAAAAAAATTCTGATTCTTTAAAATAGGAATATTTATTTATCTGATCATTTTTTTCATATGGATCATTTCCTGCGGGAGCGTACAGGAGTGGCGCTCCAGCAGTAAGGAGCCCGGGGGTGGGCACATGCAACAAACCCCACCCCCTGCTCTCAGCAGCCCTCAGTCGGGCCACGAGAAGCAAGAAGCAGCCAGGTAAGTTGCAGAGCCCCCCCATCCTGCGTTCAGGTACAAGCTCTCCCTCCTCTGTGAGGGCAGATCTGCGTGTTCCCCCCCCCAATAGCTAGCAATCCAAAACAGTCCAGTGGCACCTTTAAGACCAAGTTTTATACAGGTACAAGCTCTCCCTCCTTTGCGAGGACAGATCTGCATGTGTCCCCCCGCCCAATAGCTAGCAATCCAAAACAGTCCAGTGGAGCCTGAACGGTGGGTGTTGCCTTCTGACACACTTCTGGTGATGTCAGGAGGTGTGGCATATGGCAAATATGGCAAATAAGTTATGCTAATGAGCTCCTGCACCTCTTTTTCTACGAAATGACCCCTGCTTAGCAGGATAACCAAAAAGGGCAAAAAGAAGAGGAGAAATGGGGCACAAGCTGTCACACACCATCTTGAAAGCAGGGCTTAACTTCACCCCCCTCCCCATAGTGGCAACCGACAGAACGTGCGCATGGACAGTCCAGTGCAACCACTCTGCAGATTACCCCTTGAACCAGGAAAAAATCCCAAACAACAGGTGTTTTTTCCCCCTCCTCTGGATTAAAGAGGAAAGCCCCAGGAATGGCATGAATTGTGGTTGGACTGAGCACCATGTCACAAGGACATTCCCCTTGAATGTAGGGGCTTCCTGCATTCCAAGTGTGTGTGGGGGAATTCCCATGTGGAAAGAGCCATGTTGTTGTTTTTTTTAAACAGGCTTTGTTGAGATGGTGTATAATTAATAATAAGACTTTGTATTTATATAGTGCTTCATTTACATTTTCTCAGCACTAATTTTGTCTGAGACTACACAGGAAAGCTACAGCTGAAGTGACATTTGATCTGGGGACGTCCTGGTGCATTCCTTAACCACTACATTCCAGCTGCTAGTGCTGCTAAAAGTTTTGTTAGTTTCCAGATAGTGTAATAGCTGTTTTTGCATATTATGAATTTTATTACAGTAGTTATTTTAATCAATTTTGCAAGTTACATGGGAAATAAAAGAAGGCATACATATTTAATAAGTAATTGAAAAATAAAAAATAAAACATAGTTAGATGTCATATACAAAGGACAAGGAGATCAGAATAAGGAGCTGGCCTGTGAGTTCCTCACAGCCATCAGATTTGACTCGTAAATCATCTACATTAACAAAGGCTCAGCACAGTGTTTTATCTTGCTCAGATTTGCACAGGGTGCACTTGATGTCACTCTACTTTATGCTTCAATCAAAATACCTTTTAAAATGCAGCGAGGAGGAGCCTGTCTTTGAACAGAAGCTCATATCTTTGGAAAAAACATTGCTCTTAAGGAAAGGCACACACACACATACAATTTTATCCCAACTTTGCGTAATCATGTAACCTGAACTCAATGTACTTTCACATTATTTGATATTTAATTTCCCCCAAGTGCCTGGAACGAGAAAGAGCAAGTTTGTTGCTGGCGTATCACATTAAATTACCTTGCTTTAGCTGGTCATAACAGCAACATAAATCCCTGTGTTTCAGTTAAGGATCTGTCAGAATTTCCATTCTGAATGTCTTAATGGTCAACCTTTTATAATTACATTGAACAAATTTGCATGTGTGTATAAACATAGTTTAATATATAGCACCAATGCTTATTTTGAACCCTAAATGGGAATAGTTTTGCATTTAATTTTTTTTACTTATTCATTCATTCACGGGTGGAGGCATCCAAAACACATGGTTAATCTAGAGTTTTCAGCTTTCCCAGAAGAAATTTGGGTGAGAAGGAGGCAGTGAATTTTGCACATGTGAGTTTGTTAGAATTCTCACTGATTAGCTTTGGTGGGAAAGTAGGCTAAAGACTGTCTAGAGAAACAAAAGAGTCACTATGATGAGTTTAAAATCAAACAGTGAGCTCTATTGCATGTTGAAATATTTGTTTTATTATTTATATTAGTTTGTTTGCACAGGACTGTACTGAGATGCAGTGGCAGCTATATAGTGTCTTTGTACACATACCTGAACCACCAGGATTTATGTTGAACTGACATGACAAGGCACAGTTTTAATGGTATGACATTCTGATATCTGGCAGATTTTCAGGTGCTCATGTTTTTCAGTTGGTAAAGCAGAACTAGCAAAAATATGTACAGTGTAATCCTATTCAGAGTTACTCTAGTGTATGTCAACTAATTTTTATGGAGTAATGCATGATAACATCAGAGAAGATGGCAAATGCGCAACAAATCTGAAAAACCCTATTTTAGAAGAAGAAGAAGAAGAAGAAGAAGAAGAAGAAGAAGAAGAAGAAGAAGAAGAAGAAGAAGAAGAAGAAGAAGAAGAAGAAACAGCAGTCCATAGTCAAAAATTGTTCAAATAACATAGAATATAAACAGGCATTCGACTATTGTATGTCCTACACCATTACACAAAGATATAGCAACTGAGGGAGCTTGGGGCAGGAAACATTTGTGCAAGAATTATACAAGTGCCAGCTTTATATATTTCAAAAAATATAATTGTAAAATGTATTATAAGTTGCAAACATTGGTTTGTCACCATACAGTGTGACATAGTATTATGAAACACAGCTGAATTTGCAAAAAGACAGAGAGTCAATCAAAACCTAATAGCTGCCTTCTTAGATCAGATCAAGGGTTTGTCTGGTCAGTCATTCCATTTCTAAGAGCAATCAGACAGATGCCTCTGGGAAGCTCTCAAGCAGAAGAAGGCCCACTCTTTGTCTCCATTACTTTAGATTATACTACTTCTCACACTGCAGGTTCCATTTAGCTAACAGGCATTCATAGAACTTCAGTGACAATCAGAGCAGGAAAGCAAACATGCTGCTTGACGCAAAGAGGGTATAATCATATTTAACATAAATGGTGCCATGGGATGATGCAAAAAGCAGCCTCCTTTTACATTGTTGCATATCAGTGTCCTGTTACAAACTTCTGGGTATATGCAAAACCTGATAATTGATGCTTCACTATGGGCATGTTAGACTGTTAGGGGTGTGAACTACATGTATTTATCAGTTTTGGCTTGAAAAGAACATGTAAAAAGCAGCTAGAAACAGGAGCAACAGTTGAAGACAGTTGGCAAATTTGCTAAGAGTTTCCTTGGGGGAGCTACATTTTGTAGACACATTTGGACTTGACACTGTCATGACTGTAGAATTGCTTGTCTGTGCCTTGGGCAATATTTGCTGAACCTAGACATTGGTTCCCTCTTGGATGCACACCTTAACATTGTGAGGGGTTGTCTGTGTCAGTGAAGCTCAGAGCAATACTGTAAGCAGGGCCGGCTCACCCGCTAGGTGAACTAGGCCTTCGTCTAGAGTGCGAGCCGGCTGATAGGGCGGGGGAGGAGGGACAGGGGCGGCCGCCGAGGTGCCTGGCAGCAGCTGGGAGATGCACCGGGGCTAGGAGGAGGAGGCCCCTGCCTCTCCTCCCGTGCCTCTCCTAGATACAGGAAAGTAGGGGGGAAGGGAGACCTTCTCCTCCTCTCCCTCCCCCCGTCGAGAGTGTGTGCCTTGGGAGAGGGCGCCTTCCCTCCCCCTCAAGGAGGCGCAGACTCATGAGGGCTGGGGGGGGAGAGCCCGCATCTTCCCTCCCCCAGGCAGCGGCGGCTTCTCCTCCCCTGCGTGAGGCGGAGAGAGACCACAAAAGGGTTGCGCCCTCTCTGGGCTGGCTTGGCTGCCCGGCTCTCTTCCTTCCTTCCCGCTCATCCCCGGCCACTTCCAGGCCACTTCCAGGCAGGCGGGCGGCCGGGCTGGCTGACTGAGCTGCTCGCTCGCTCGCCTCCTTCCCTCCCTCTGGGCGTGCTGCGCCCTGGGAGACGCCGCTCCGCTCCCCTCTTCCCTGAGCGGAGCCTGCCTCCCCCTCTCTATTTGGCCAGTCACCAGTCGGGGAAATTTGAGGTGTCCTGTTGCAGCAGCAGGGCTTTCAAGAGCGACTCCCTATTTCGGATGGTGGCGGGGGAGCATTAATAAGCTCCTTCTCCTCACTTCCCAGGACAGAGAGGGGACACAATGCAGCTCTGTCCTTCCGTCCGGGCCAGCGGGAGGGAGGGGCATCCTCCACTCAGCCCCCCCCGGCTCCCTTCCCCCTGCTCGGGGTGAGCCGAGCCCGGCGTCCCTGAGCGGCCTGAGCTGGGCTTATGCGGCATAGCAAACCCACTCCGGATGCCCCCAGGAAGCTCCGTGGAGGGTTTGGCTGCCTGGATTGCACACGCAATCAGGGGCTATAATGCAAAGTCTGACCGAATAATATCAGATTTCATGGAAAGCCTATCAACATAATCATCAGTCAAGTTAATGCTCAAACTACAGATGCTGAAGAGGAAGAAATTGAAAACTTTTCTGTGAAGACAATTCTATTTGAGGACTGGCATGGCCGGCTCTCGGCAGCCATCAACGAAACCCCCCCCCACGCCCTCTGTGCCCTCGCTCTAAGCGGGCTCCTTGGTTCACTGAGGAGCTGCGGCAAATGAAGCGTGGGCTCAGACGACTAGAGACACGGTGGCGGTGTGCTCGCAATGAGGCATCAAGAGCATCCTATAGGACATTTATGAGATCCTATGAGATGGCAATCAAAGCCGCAAAGAGACAATTCTATGCGGCCGCAGTTGCATCTGCTAGTTCACACCTGGCACAATTACTTAGAACTATTCGGTCTCTAACAGAGCTGCCGCAGAGCAGGCCAAACAATAGGGAATTGGATATTGGCTGTGAGGCTTTTGTGAGCTATTTTGCAGATAAAGTCCTGCTGCTCCGCTGCGACCTCCCGGCCACAGTTGAGACAGTGAGTGAACTCGAGGCTCCTTGCACATCTTCTAGTTCCATTCTGGATTATTTCAGTCCGCTCAGTCTTGAGGAAGTCGACAGATTGCTCTCAGTTGTACACCCAACCATGTGTAGCCTTGATCCGTGCCCTTCATGGCTTATAAAAGCTGGTCATGAGGGGCCCTTAGGGACATTATCAACAAGTCCTTCATGGAAGTACTATTCCCAGGGGTACTCAAGGAAGTGATGGTCCGCCCTCTCCTGAAAAAACCATCACTGAATCCGGCCGAATTGGCCAACTATCAGCCGGTTTCCAATTTGCCCTATTTGGGCAAAGTATTGGAGAGAGCGGCGGCAATTCAGCTGCAGGGCTTTATGGATTACACTTCCATGCTGGACCCGTTCCAGTCTGGCTTCCGGCTGGGTTGCGGGTCAGAGATGGCACTGGTCGCTCTCACAGACGACCTCCGAAGGCATCTGGATCAAGGTGGTATGGCGGTACTGGTGTTGTTGGATCTGTCGGCGGTGTTTGACACTGTCAACCTCCAGTTACTGATCCACTGCCTTGCCAATGCTGGAATCCAAGGGCTTGCCTTGCAATGGCTTGCCTCTTTTCTCCAGGGTTGGGGACAGAGGGTGGCATGAGGGGAGCAGATGTCCCAGAGGCAACCACTGGTATGTAGAGTGCCGCAAGGGGCAGTGCTGTCCCCGATGTTGTTTAACATCTACATATTAGTGTATGTAGACCTGGCACTACAAGCCATGGCTGGTTGGCTTAAACTGAGCTGACCGACATTGAATCCGATGAAGATAGAGGTTCTGTGCCTGAGTCGAGGCGGCCCGGGGTTAGGGATCCCACTCCGGACCTTTGATGGGGTGCCGCTGGGAGTTTGGGAGTGCTCTTGGATGCCTCCCTAAGGATGGAGGCCCAGGAAGCAGCCACTGCTAAGTCAGCTTTTTATCACCTTTGGCTGATCAGGCAGTTGGTTCTCTTCCTCAAGCGCAATGACTTGGTGATAGTGATCCATGTAATGGTCACTGTGAGATAAGACTACTGTAATGCTCTCTACATGGGGCTACCCTTGTCCCAAATCTGGAAGCTGGTGCAGAACACTGTGTCTAGGCTGTTGTTGGGCCTCCCCATGCAGGAGCACACCCAGCCTGGGCTAAAAGCAGTGCATTTGCTGCCTATAGCATACCAAATTTGTTCAAGGTGCTGGTTCTTACCTTTAAAGCCCTTTATGATCAGGGGCCTACATACCTGAGGGACTACCTTCCCCCACATGTTTCCTGGAGAACACTGAGTTCAGGGTCTCAAAATCATCTGGCCCTCCTGGGTCCCAAAGATGCCAGGCTGAGCTTTGAGAAGCAGCAGGAGACAGAGCTGCTAGAGGGTCGAGTGTTTTTTATTTGCTTTCAGCTGAGGAGATTTAGCTGAGGGTACTGTGTGGGAGGACTGTGTTTGGGAGTGTGTGGGTGAGTTTTAAGTTGTTGCAGAAAAACAGGTTGCTTACCTGTAACTGATGATCTTCGAATAGTCATCTGTACATTCACACCTCTGGGATATAGTGCACCTGCACTGACCCCAATTGATAAACCTGAAAACTAAAGGGATTTTTGTGCCCACTCCCAAGTCACGTGCAAAGGATCCAGTGCGCATGACTACAGGGAGTCAGTTTCTTCTGACCGCTACCATCAGTCTCAGAGAAAAACAAGGAACCAACAGCAGTGGGGAAGGAGGGAAGGTGGTGTGAATGCACAAATGACCACTTGAAGATCATCAGTTACAGATAAGCATCCAGTTTATCTTCTTCATGGTCTCTGTGCATCACACCTCTAGGAGATTAACAAGCAGAACGCCTACCTGGAGGAGGGTGCTGGAAGGTCCTCAGACACACACTGACTGCAACACAAACTGTCAAGGGGACCCCAGCTACCCTTATGAGGGCGGAACTTGATCTGCCGTCAGTTAGGGCCCAAGCCCATCTCATCTTACTTAGATTTTGGAGCAAAAGTAATATCATTATCACCAACTCACCCAGTAATCAGTGTTTTCAGTCAATGTCACGAAATGGCTCAATCTGGTCAATATGCTACAACAATACACTTGCCTGCTATTCTATCCCAGATGACTTGTTGGGGGCTTTGAACAATGGTTCCAACATGAAATTGGGTGTACAAATGTGATGGCTTATTGGATAGCTTTACCATCTCTCAATCTAAGTTCACACATTGGTTTAAGCTAATTAAGAGAGATCACCTCAGATCATCTTATTTGGTAAATATTCCATCCCCAAATCTTAGAAAGGCAGTCACCTCCCATCTGACTACGTTTCCAGACAATGCCGACGGCATTGTTCATGGGAAGATATTCTCAAACACCGATGGCTCTACGTGTTTCTGTATATGTGGTACTTCAGTTCCACAGGACATATTTCATTATCTGCTATTCTGTCCTATGTATACAGAAGTCAGAATTAAATTTCTTGACTGTTAAAGGGACAAAGCTTTACCTCTGACTTGGAGAAATTGTTCTTTTTACTATCTGATACTGATCCATCTGTTACCTATAAAGTCTCACTTTTTGCCTTGCTGCAAGGAAAATTAGGGCCAAGACCACTGCTTCAGTAGATGAATCTGATGATTAACTGGATATATCTTCGGGGTTCATAATTTTACTGTATATTGATATTTGTAATTAATTAATTAACTGAGTTTTACTTTTAATAATTTTTAAAACCATTCTTGTAATTATGATTGAATTTTTACCATTATATTCTTAGTTCCCTTTTGTGATAGCCTTTGGCCACATGCAATAAATTTGTCTGTCTGTAAAACACAGACTGTCCCACTGCAGTCCACTGATAGAGATGCACATCTAGGGCATAATGCTTCACAAATATGTGAGGGGTGGCCCAGGTTGCTGCATTGCAAATGTCACAAAGCGGTGTGCCCTTCAGGAATGCTGCAGACATGGCTAAGGCCCGGGTGGAATGAGCATGGAGCAGCCCCGGGAGTGGTTTCTTAGCCAACAGGTAGCAGAGCTTAATGGTCTCTACAATCCACTTGGACAGTCTCCATGAAGAGAGTTTGTGCCCAAACGAAGGTGTGACATAGGAGATAAAGAGGGCTGGAGTCTTATGAAAAGCCCTCATCCTGTCCTGGTAAAAGAGCAGGGGCCTTTTTACATCCAGGGCGTGGAGCTGGGGGGGAAACTGGGAGGACAATGTCCACCTGCAAATGAAACTCCAAGACCACTTTGGGTAGAAAAGAAACATCAGGAGCTAGGGAGACGCCACCGTGATGAAAGGCCAGATAGGGAGGGTCGCAGTGAAGATCTGACAGCTCGCTTACTCATCTAGCAGAAGTAATGGCGACCAGAAAACCCATCTTCCAGGAGAGAAGCTGCAAGCTGCATGTCGCCATAGGCTCAAACGGTCTCCCAGAAAGCTTGGCCAAAACCAGCAGCAGATCCCAGGCTGGTATGGGATGATGAAATGGAGGAGAAAGACAGATGAGCCCTTTGAAAAACGTCTTGGTAAGCGGGTGAATAAACACTGATGGATGGGAGGATGGTGTGCCAAAACAGCTGCCAGATGCACACAAAGTGAAGCGTGGCTAAGACCCAAGTCCAAACAAAACAGTAGGAAACCAGAAACAGAAAACAAGTCTGAAGGAAGTGGGGATAGCCCAAAAGAAGATAACTCAAGAATTTATTCCACTTGCTGTTATAGGATTTACGGGTGGAAGGTTTCAACAAAACATGGTCTATCCTCTGCCTGAGTGTTGTCACTGAATTTTCCATGCTGTGAGTTTCAGATATGGCACATTGTGGTAAAGCACCAGACCCCTTTGGGCAAGGATAAGATCCAGTACTGCCGGGAAATGGTGAAAGGAACCCTTGGAAAGCTGGAGCAGAATGGGAAACCAGTGCTGCCGAGGCCACCATGGAGAAATGAGGATACACCTCAGAGCCTCTCGTATGATCTTGTGAATCACTCTGGTGAGTAAGGGAATTGGAGGGAAGATGAACAGGTGCTGGTTGAACCACGGGTAAAGGAGACCATCCCCTAGAGAGAAGGGATCCACTCCCACTCTGGAGCAGGACAGCATTTTCTGTTTTGCCTTGTTACAAAGGCATCTACCACTGGGTGGCCCCACATGTCAAACACTGGCTGGAGGTATTTCCAGTTGAGTTCCCATTTGTATAGGGATGCTATACAATGAGCTCCTGGAAGACACTAGGACCCTGCGGGACCTTTTCAGTTCCACAGGGCCTGCAAGGCAGAGCTCTTCCACCAGGCATTCAACCAAGGAACTGCACCTAATAGCAAATAGCTGAATAGCAGCTTAAGACCCTGTGCCCATATACCACCACCGACAGCCTGTGCTTTCCTGGCATGAATTGGACTGAGATGATAGTCCTAACACCAATGCTGACTGCACTCCTGATTATGATTGATTGCTACCAATGTTCCACCATTGTCACATAATATTGCCTATTAGCACTTTTTGGCTGGTTTTATACTTGCTCTGTTTTTATCTGTTTTAAATTTTTATGTAAGCCACCCTGAGCCTGCTTTGGTGGGGAGGGTGGGGAATAAATGAAATAAAGAAAGAAAAATATATAAATAAATAAATACAATGCATCTGAATGTATACAATGTGTTTGAAGAAACATTTGCATATGAAAGCTTATACCCAGAATAAAACTTCATTGATCTTAAAGGTGCCACTGGACTCCAACTTTGTTCTGTTGCTTCCGACCAACATGGCTACCCACCTGAATCTATCTTCATGTGAGTAAAGTGATGCTCAAAATCTTGAATGCATTGCTGCAGCCACAGGACTGACATACCCTGTCTTGCTGTACTAAGCGATAATGAAACTGTTAGAGCAGTGCGGAAAATGAGGGAGCCAGGAAGTGTTCACCCAGTTGCCTCAGCAATGGCCAGGTGAATAACTCATCTCTTGTGAAGGGGTTTTGTTTGCCTTCAGAGATTGCCACCTAGCCAAATCCAAGACAACATGAGAATGCATAATATGGACAAGAAAACTAAAGTGCTTCATTGTGAAAGTACAGCAGGGTCAGAAGAGGTAATTTTAAAAAAATGCATATAAATGGGAAAGTGTAAGAACCAGATATCACCCTAGAGGAGAACTTTGTTGTTGTACACTTGTGGTTACCATTATATTGTTATAAGGTTGACAGTTTGGATTGGTTCATATGATTCCCTTGCCCTTCCACTAAGTCTTAAGCCTTCCTCCACCAGGAAAATCCACTAAAGGAAGGGCTTCTCCCAGAAAGGAAGACTGAGCATAGGGATCCAGCTAAAAGGAAGGGAATCAAAAGTTCCAGTGCTCTGAACTGAGAACCCTTACTGTATGTTATTGATTAAGGTACATGCTTATTTTTTCATACCATGACCCACAAAATGATCCTAGCATGTTCCTCTCTAGACTCATACTTTCTTTAACAGCATTGCTGAAGTTATCTTGGAAGATGAACTTATGTCCTTATATTATTACTATATATATGCCATAAATCTTGAAAGTCAGCATAAAATGGAACAATATAACAAGACTTGACCATGCACACATCATATACCCACTAATCACTGAACAGATGTTGTATTTTACAGGTATTATAAAGAACCTGAACAAGCTCACATTGTGGATCATAGATGGTCTTTTGATAACCAAGTCATGGTCACAGAACAAAATTGGGTTTTCAAAAACATAGAATCCTTTCATTAAACTACCCTAATGATGTAGCCACCAATTTCTATTTAATCCCTGACTTTTGCATGATAATATTTGTTAGCTTTGATCAGACTATTTCAGAACTCCTTGCCATGCATATTTTATTGTTGCTGACATTTTTATAAACTTTTGGATCTGCCAATTTTTTTTTTTAAACAGAAACCTAATCTTAAAAAAAATAATTTGATGTGATTCTCCTTTTTGGTCTACAGTGGTATTTACTCCCATCATCCTTTCCAGTAGGACTGAGTAGTTAATTAGAACTTTTAATAACAAAATGATGGCCCCTGCCACACGCAGGGGAAAAAGCGGCACAAACCGTGGCTGTTCAAAGCCGCGTCAAAGTTGACACGGCGCGGCGGGATCCCACGGATCCCCGCGCCGCGTTTTCTCCCCGGCACGATCAGACGCCGGGGAGAAAACACAGAGCTGACGGCCGGCCAGCCGAACTGCGCATGTCAGAGCATGCGCAGTTTGGCTAGGAGCCCAGGAAGCGCCGGCGCAAGGACGCGCCGGCGATCAGACTCCCGGGTTGAGGCGCACCAAGGCGATGAACCACCTCGGTAGGTGGTTCCAACTTGATGCGCCTTATCCCATGGATGGGCCGGTTTGGGGACGGAAGCACCACGCTTCCCAGATGTTGTGGTGTGATCGCGGCAGTTTGAACCGCCCCCAAACCGTCCTGCTTCTGGGCCAAATTCCCTCGTGTGAACGGGGCCGATAACTCCCTTTAACCCTTGTTTACGTGTCTAGGCCATTCAGACTTAATTTTTTGAAAATATTGCTCAAAAGCTGTATTCAAGGTATAACACTATATTCCAATGCTGGAATAGCTCATTTGGGTATGGAAAAATCAGCATCAGGTAAAAGTCTTCTTGCAACAGTACCAGTATATGAAAAGTCACTATTAGAATGATGCACATATGGGCAAATTTGTTGTTGTTTTCATGATCTTTTGCAATGTGTTTGCTGGTTTCCACAGCCTTATTTAAATTCAAGCAAAGACCTTTTTGCACTAGCTCTGTAGGATTTCATTTGCGAGTTGTACATTTAATTCTCCATAGCAGATGGTGATGAGTGGGTGTCATGCTGTATATTTGCAACAGATTCCTTATCCTACAAAATTAATTAAGTGCTTCATACAGAGATTTAAAATCAGCATTGTATTATTTGTTAGCACTAATTCTTGCTTATGATTTTAAAAACATATATAGCACAAACTTTGTTTGAATGTTTTCTTTAATAAGTAAATAAATGCAGTCATGATTTCCAGGCTGAAAACCTACTGGTGTTGTAAATTTGAAATTTTCTTGTAAATAACTGTCATATTTTGGGCCGGAGCATTAGTTTCTCCAGATGTTATGATGGAGGTTGCTAAGGAAATTAATCAGTGTTCAATTATACACAGTACAATGGAAACCTCAGATGCTTATACAAGTTTCTATAGCCTACAGAGATCTCCGAGAAAAAAAATCCAAAATTTTTTTAAAAACCAAGATAATCTTAAGCTTTTTGTACAGAATTTAAATGTGCTTATAAACATTTGGAGTTTGTCAGTTCAACATGCCTGGTTAAAAGCACTGACATACTACCAGGCTGTGGGCAGCATATTCAACCTAAGGGCATGTTTCCAACCTTGGCAAACATTACATATGTTAGACAAACCATTCCAAGAAACAAGAAAATTGCACTACACTTTAGGCTAAATCAAACCTCATGTTTTGTTTGCAGTCAAATCTTACAAATGCATCCTTATACCCAAAGGTATGCCTACAGTCGAATGGTACTTTGTAAAACCTCATTGTTTCCTAAGTGCAGTATTTGACAAAGTTCCATTTTCAGTATACATTCTCCACAATCTGGTAAATAATTTCCTCATGTCCAGCCTGTTCAGTTAAGATCCTCTTCAAAAGGCCAATGCTCAGAGCCTGTGCCTTAAATGGTAAGGCAGGTGGTGACCAGGAACAAGGTTTTTCCAGTGGTGGCGCCTCATCTGTGGATATCTCTCCCTTGAGGCTCACCTGGCATCTAACTTATTCTTTCTTAGTAACAAGGCCAAAACTTTTTTCCACCCAGGCTTTTAATTAAGGGATTTGATCTTTTAAAATGTTTACAGTCTGCTTCCAGCCTGAGGACTATTTTATAATGATTATTTTAGGCTGTTAAATGTTTTAATCAGATTTCATGCCATATTTGGTTAATGATTTGTTAAATTTGACAATTTTATGTTGTTTTTATTATTTTTTCCAAGTTTTCTTTGTGAGACAATTGAAGCAGATTTTTGTAGAGGTGGTACATCAATTTTCTAAGCAAACCCAATGCAATGAAACTTAATAGGCAGCTGTACAGAAAACCAACACTCCACATCTATTATCAGGACCAAAACATGTCTGATACATTTTGGTCCTGATACAGTGAAGCAGCCTTTAGGGGTGCTAGTTAGAGCTAAGGAGACCTTGCCCAACACTGAAATAAAAGAAAAGCATTACCTTGTAAGAAGCTGGAATGAGTTTCTCAGCAGTTGTTTTTTGTTCCTGAGGAAGGAGCAGAGGTCTGAAACACTGAAAAATTACTTAGGAAAAGTGTTGGACTTTCTGTATATTAATTTTGTATATTAATTCTTCGGCTTCTGCATTTATCTATGACAGATTGTATGGACATATTTACTTCACGTAATAGATGCATTTCACTTTAAATGAAGTCTCCTTTCTGAATAATCTTGTGGGAAACATAGCACACAGTTGTTTTGAGGTTTGCTGTTTGTTGTAAGACAACTAAAGCAGCCAGTGAGACTCCACAAATCAGTTGAGATTTTTTAAAGAGTAGAGACAGAAAGAGGGTCATATAACCAAGGTCTAAAATATTAGCCCAAACCCATAAGGGTGGTGTCAAGAAGGATAACATCCAAAATAAGCTGAGACTTGCAAGGGATGCTAACAACAGTAAGAGCAACTTGGGCAATGTTCAGAGCAGAGAGAGCAAAGAAGAGGTAAGCCTGCTACTTGGGAAAGGCTGACTAATTTTTGAGAATTCTTGGAGAACAGAAGAGGTGCCCAAATTTTGGAGAGGAGCAATGATATTCTAATCTCCAAAAAAGGGGGGAAATATGGACACAGAAAAATACAGGACTGCCAGTTTGATGTCAATACCTGGTGGAATTCTACAGCAGATTATTAAATGGGCCATCTATGAACATCTAGAGAAGAGTAGGCTGGTTACCAGAAAACCAGTATGGCTTTATCATGCTCGACTAAATTTGTGCCTTTTTTATAAATAGTTTGATAGACCACAGGGATGCTTTTTATGAAACATATACTGATTTAACCAAAGTATCTGAAAATTTTTCCATGATATCCTTGTGGACAAGCCAATTAAATGTGGCAGTACTATTGTTAGGTGAATTCATAGCTGGTTGAAAACTGTACCCAATAGATGTATACTAATGGCTTCACATCTACACAGAGGAATGTCTTATGTGGAATGCTGTAGGGCTCTGCCCTAGGCCCTGTGCTGTTCAACATTTTTATTACAGATGTGGATAAGGACATAAAAGGGGGTGCTTGCTAAATTTGTAGATGACACAAAGATGGAAGGGATAGCTAAGACCATGAAGACAGAGTAAGGATTCAAAATGATTGTGGCAAACTGGAACCATGGGCTGAGACAGTGAATTTCACCAAGGAGAATTGTAACATGTTTTCTTTAGGTTAAAAAAAAAATAATCAAAGGCACACAGGAGAGGGGAGGCCTGACTTGGAAACAGTATATTTTAAAAAATGTCTAGGTGTCTTAGTTGATCACAAAATGAACAAGAGCCAGTAATGTGATAGAACTGCTATTGTGCAGATGACAGGAAGTGATCACTCTATTCTGAACTGGTCAGACCTCACCTGAAGTACTTTGTCCAGTTCTACAGACCACATTTTAAGGATGACATTGACAGAATGAAGTGCATTGGGATCTCTTTCAGAACTGGAGCAAGTACTCATCACTCCAGCTCCTCCTCCTCCATACCCCATAAGACTGATTGCCCAGGAATCCTGGTGAAAAGTATGCAGACGGAGAGTGATTTCAGCTAAGCATACCTTTATTTAGTCAGGAACAAAGACACTTGGCTGGCTCGCAGGCCAGCTTATATTCCTTCAGAAAACCCGCCACCAAACACACCAAACACACACCCCACTCCCGATTGGCTATTTACAGTAACCGAGAGACCTATTGGCCTCCTGGCTGTGGACCTAGCCCTTTCATTGGGCCTGGCTAGGATCCTACTGGCCCATTGTCTTTGGTCATGAAGCTAGTGGTGTTTGTGCCTGAGCCAGTCCGGGCATGTCCGAACATGTCAGGCTGGATACACTACACCTGGTGACCTATAGGGCTGGATCACGAATCAAAATGTATGTCTCCCCAATACCTCAATACCTGGGAGGGCAGTCAGATGGGTATAGAGGAATAACAGGAACCACACGAGTACTATGAAACCGAACTACAAGTTTTCAATTGGCTCTCAGTTCCAAGCCTTTGACCATGGGTCAGGCCCATCACAGCTGAGTCCAGAGACTACATCGGAGCCATCCTGATGTAGGCAAAAAGGGAATATGAGGAGCATATAGCAAAAAACATAAAGACCAACAATAAAACTTTCTTCAAATACATTAGAAGCAGGAAACCAGCCAGGGAGGCAGTGGGGCCCTTGGATGACCAAGGGGTAAAAGGAGTACTGAAGGATGATAGGGAAATGGCTGAGAAGCTAAATGCATTTTTTGCCTCCGTCTTCACTGTGGAAGATGAGAGGTGCTTGCCCACTCCAGAGCCGCTGAGTTCGGGAGGGGTGTTGAAAGACCTGAGTCAGATTGAGGTGACGAGAGAGGAGGTCCTAAAACTGATAAACAACTTAAAAACTGATAAATCACCAGGCCCAGATGGCATACATCCAAGAGTTCTGAAAGAACTCAATTGTGAACTTGTGGATCTCCTGACAAAAATATGTAATCTCTCCTTAAAATCAGCCTCCATTCCTGAGGACTGGAAGGTAGCTAATGTCACTCCCATCTTTAAAAAGGGTTCCAGAGGAGATCCGGGAAATTACAGGCCAGTCAGTCTGACGTCGATACCGGGTAAATTGGTGGAAACCATTATTAAGGAAAGAATTAGTAGGCACATAGATGAACAAAACCTATTGAGGCAGACTCAACATGGGTTCTGTAAGGGAAGATCTTGTCTCACTAACCTGTTAATGTTCTTTGAGGGGGTGAACAAACATGTGGACAAGGGGGATCCAATAGATATTGTTTACCTTGACTTCCAGAAAGCTTTTGATAAAGTTCCTCATCAAAGGCTCCTAAGTAAGCTCAAAAATCATGGGATAAAAGGACAAGTCCTTTTATGGATCAAAAACTGGCTAATTAATAGAAAACAGAGAGTGAGTATAAATGGGCAGTTCTCCCAGTGGAGGGGTGTAAGCAGTGGGGTACCACAGGGATCAGTACTTGGTCCACTGCTTTTTAACTTGTTCATTAATGATTTGGAGTTGGGAGTAAGCAGTGAAGTGGCTAAATTTGCGGATGATACGAAGTTGTTCAGGGTGGTGAAAACCAGTGAGGATTGTGAGGCACTCCAAAGGGATCTGTCAAAGTTGGGCGAGTGGGCGTCAACATGGCAAATGGGGTTCAATGTGGCCAAGTGCAAGGTGATGCACATTGGAGCCAAAAATCCTAACTATAAATACACGTTGATGGGGTCTGAACTGGCAGAGACAGATCAAGAGAGAGATCTTGGAGTTGTAGTAGATAACTCACTGAAAATGTCGAGACAGTGTGTGACTGCAATAAAGAAGGCCAATGCTATGCTGGGGATTATTAGGAAGGGTATTGTAAACAGATCAGCCAATATCATAATGCCGCTATATAAATCAATGGTGCGACCTCATCTGGAATACTGTGTGCAATTCTGGTCACCACACCTTAAAAAGGATATTATAGCTTTGGAAAAAGTGCAGAAAAGAGCAACTCGAATGATAAAAGGGTTGGAACACTTTCCCTATGAGGAAAGGTTAAAGCGCTTAGGGCTCTTTAGCTTGGAGAAACGACGACTGAGGGGTGACATGATTGAGGTTTATAAGATTATGCATGGGAAAGAGCAGGTAGAGAAAGAGGTACTTTTCTCCCTTTCTCACAATACAAGAACCCGTGGGCACTCCATGAAATTGCTGAGCGGTCGGGTTAGAACGGATAAAAGGAAGTACTTCTTCACCCAAAGAGTGATTAACACTTGGAATTCACTGCCACAGGAAGTGGTGGGTGCTACAAGCATGGACGGCTTCAAAAGGGAATTAGATAAGCATATGGAGCAGAGGTCCATCAGTGGCTATTAGCCACAAGGTATAGATAGGGGCTCTGGGGCAAGTGATGCTCTGTCTTCTTGGTGCTTGGGGGGGGTGTCAACAGTGGGATGGCTTCTAATCTCCTGGCCCCACTGCTGGACCTCCTGATGGCACTGGTATTTCTGGCCACTGTGTGACACAGAGTGTTGGACGGGATGGGCCTTTGGCCTGATCCAACATTGGCGTCTCTTATGTTCTTATGTCTATGGGAGAATCTGAATAAAAATTTTGATCAGCTCCCTGAAGATTCCAAGGCTATGGCGAACCTCATACATACTGAGTCCATGAAGCAACAAATAAATGCAGGCAGGCATTCAACCGAGATATCTGTCAGGTCCATGGCTTCTGCTATTGTACTTTGCCATCATTCATAGCTAAGAAACACAGCCTGACCCATAGAGATGAGGGCCAGAGAGGAGGACTTGGCATTAAAGCGGACCACACTTTTTGCCTAGAACAGTGATGAGTCCATTAAGAAGAGCAGACAAACAGCCAAGTCTTTGAGTGTGTACACATCTCTGCCCAATCATGGCCAGCATTACATCCCTAGGCAACAGGGATACCAGAATCCCTATTATGGAGGGCAACGGCAGCATTACTACCGACACCCCTTCACATATCCTACACATCAGTTCCAAACACCTTATGTCAGGTGCCAGGGTACCTCTCATAACTGCCTTCCCCAAGAACATAGGGAATCAGGGCAGCAACAACAGCAGCATTCTACCCTGAAATTATGACTAACTGCCCCAGTAGGAAGTGACACATTAAACTTTAATAATCATTTGGCACAGTTTGTCAAAAGTTGTCATTGTATTTGTGGGTTTTGTCTGTTATTTCAAATGGTTATAAAATGGAGTTTTTGGAGCAACCACCCCTGTCATGTGCATTATCTGCTAGGGATAATCAGTTTCCTGAGCTGGTGACTCAATTATCAGACCTTTTAACTAAGGGAGCTATAGAGGAAGTGTCTTTTTTCTCTTCTCTTCTGCAACCATGTTTTCGCTTTTGCTCCAGAGGGCAGGACCAACGGGTGGAAATTACAAGGAAGAAGATTTTCGCTAAATAGAAGAAAAAACCTTTCTAATGCTAAGAACTGTTCAACTATGAAATAGCTTGTTTTGGGAGTTGGTCGGCTCTCCTCTGGGTTTTTTTTAAAGCATATTGAGCAATGGCTTGATATAGATGACCTCTAAGTTTCATTCCAGATATAATACTGTATTACTCTACTACCCAGGCTGCAACCTAGGTCAGTTAAACAGGAAGAAGAATCCCCCCAACTGACTATCAGTGGACTTCAGAAAATCAAGGACTTCAGAATGTCAAAGCTGATATTTATGTTAATTTTTTGTACATAGTACTGATCAAGATGGGTAGCCATGTTAGTCTGTCTGTAGCAGCAGAAAACAGTCCAGTAGCACCTTAAAGACTAACAAAATATACCTGGTAGCTGAAGAAATCAGCAGTGACTCAAGAAAATTCATACCCTGGCTACATATTTTGTTAATCTTTAAGGTGCTACTGGACTCTTGCTCTTTTCTACTGTACATAGTACTAATAAATAAAAAGCACAAAGTGAATCCAGAACTGGCCAAATACATTGCTAAGACATCATCATCAATAATAATAATAATAATAATAATAATAATAATAATATACATCACAATAGTGTTCCAGCTATGTTGTACTGGAATCTTTGCAAGAAGTAAAAACCTATACTAACCTGATATGAGACATGGGGTTTGTCGTTATTGTTTATCATGCCATCACCTGTTTTATTGCTTTTATTGTTATATGGATTTTATGCTGTAGCCCGCCCTGAGCCCACTCGTGAGATAGGGCAGGGTATAAATTAAATTAAAACAACAAGAACAATAATAGTATGGCTTAACATCAGACAGAAATTGATGGGAGCACAAACCAGAAAAGATGACGGAGAATGATGAAACAAAGATTCTCTGGGACTTCCAATTGCAAACAGACAAACACCCAAGTATAACACCCCTAATATCACAATTGTAGAAAAAAAAATAAGAAATAGGATTTGGATCATTGATATTGCAATCCCAGGAGACAGCAGAATAGAAAAGAAATGAGAAGACAATGAAACACCAAGACCCACAAATAGAGTTAGAGCACTTCTGGAAGAAGGGTACTATCATGTCAGTTGTCATTGGAGCCCTTGGAGTCTCAAGAAACACCTGGACATTCTAGGTATTGAACAAATAACACCAGCTCTGCTCCAGAAGACAGTGTTGCTAGGAACAGAAAAAATTCTGCTAAGATATATCTGTAAATCCCACAAACTTGGCTAGATCTCCAATTGCAGAACACCACCTACCAGTCAAATAGAAAACCAACTAAAGAGGTAGTGGGGTTATTAGATGACAAAGAGCGATGAGCAATGAATGAGCACAAAGAATTGGCAGAACTGAGTGCTTTGGAGCTGTGTGCACTGCAGAAGATCTTCTAAAGTTGTCCACACATTTTTTCTGATAGTATATCTGAAGAACTGTATTAAATATAGATGACAAAGAAGTAACTGACAAGCTTAAAATATCAGCTCTTCAAGGCTAGGAAGCACTTCCTCAAGAGTTTACTCAAAACAATTCAAATTACTGAGTTTACATCAGAAATATGAATCACCACTAAAAATCAGGCTTCTTACCTGAGGAGGAGGGTAGATTTAGCTACAGACTGTATCAGGTTATAATGGGGATCCAGAAGAGGCCAAGTCCCAGGAAGGCTTGTTGTTGCTGAGTAGTGAGTCCACATGGGCTGACAGTTCAAGAATTTAAATAATGCATTCTCAGAAATTAATCTGAGGATAATAGGTATATGTGTCCAGTTGGACTGGAAAATTGAGGTTGGGAACATTTAGCAGGACTAGGAAGACAAAGTAAGCACAATGGGTGAGAGACAAGTCTAGACATTATGGATACCTGTTGACTGAGAAGATTCCAAAGCAGACCTGGGACTATTCAACTCTATAAAACTGGTTCCTGCTGAGTTCCGGTTCATGGTGGCATGCTGAGCAGACTCACCTCCCGGACCTCCTGGGGATGAAATCTGTGCACCAGCAGAAAGGAGGGGGGGTGAGGTCTCCCTACCCCCGGAGCCTGGTTGAAAGGCTCCTAGCCATGGGACTTCTGAGAGGTGGCCTCTTCGCCAGCGCGATGCTGGGGAATCGGGGCGCTTCTCTGTCCTGACGGTCCTCCTGCTGTGTGTCCGTATGGAACTAGTGACGCTGACCAGGACAAGCGCTGGAGATCGAGCGGTTTAAACGGAGTTACAGCGAGGTCGCAAAACTGAATATGAACTGTGAGTTGGATTAGAGCGTGTTTGCCAATTTAAAAAGAAAGCTCCACACCCCATGGACTAGAAAGCTAAGTGAGCAGGGGAGGGGCCCCTCCCATGTGCATGATTTAAAAAGTGAGATTCAAGGGGGGAGCGGAAGCTAAAGCATTGAAATCTGTCGGGAGAGACTTACCAGGGTGCGGATGAGCGTATATTCAGAGACTTTAGCAAATTTTTGGAAAGTAAACAATCCATAAAGATGGCAGGAAAGAGGACTGAGAAAGAAAAACATTTAAAAGCGAAAGTTGCTGGGAGCCCTCGTCTGGAAGAAACCACCGAGTTGGCTTGAACGTTGGCAGAATCCCTACACCCCCTGCTGGACCAGATGACTAATTTCATGGAACAGCTGTCAATGATGAACCAAAGCATCACTACTCAGCAGCTTCAATTGAATGAGACTCTTAAAATTACAGAGCAAACAGCTGAGAAAGTGAAAGAAGTAGACGCCAGCACTCAAAAGGTGAAGAAAAAGGTGCAAAAATTGGAAAAGAAACAAGTCGCTACAGAAGAACAACTTTTGCAGCTACAAATGGAAAAGGCAAATCTGGTCCTTCGTTTCCAAGCTGTCCCAGAATCCAAAGGCGAGAATCTGAAGCAAATGATGAGTGAAGCACTAGCCCCAGTGACAGATTTGAAGGCGGAATTCCTTATGAGCAAGATGGATGTGGTCTACAGGTCCTATTCCGTATACATAAAGAAGAAGAATCTGCCTGGGGAAATAGTAATGAGATTCTCAAAGAGGCATGTGAGGGATTCTATCCTGAGAGCGACTGCGGGATCACCCTTGAAAATTGGGGACAATACTATCAGGATTTTGAAAGATATCCCATTTGAAATCAGACAAAGGAGAAAGGAATACAAAGATTTAATTCTTTTTCTTCAATCAAATGCAATTGTGTACAAGTGGTTAACTCCAGAGGACGTAAGCTTCAAACTTCAGGATAAAAAAGAAAAGATTGACTCTGTTTCTAAACCACGGGAGTTTTTGAGAATCCAGTTGGGTGAGCCAGAGGAAGTGGATAAAGAGGAGAAGGACAGTAAGTCCAGTGGCAAGTTGGACTCGGGGTATTCTGGAGAGGACTCTCTTTCTGAAAAAGGGGGGCTGCCCCTTAAAGTCCATACAAATTGAGGGAAAGACAAGAAAAAATGAAGGCTGAAGGACTCTGAATTGTATCTTTGAAAGTATAGCTTTTAATAATGAGAAGCTCAGGGGTTTCTCTCTAACAATTAAATTTAAGATTTAAAAGATATTTTAGCATGTCTGACTAAGTTCAAAAGATATTAGCGATTTAAGGAAATATTTTGTATTCAAGCTGTTTTAATGGTCTCCTACTCTTGGGGTTTTAGTTAGTAGTGGTTATCTTTTCTTTCTCCTTAATTATTAGTGCATTTTTTCTCTGAAATTCAAAAACGTATAAATTGTAGCCAGGATCCATTTACATGGGCAGGATTACCACCTGCAGAGCATGACTTCCTTGCCTTTCTGCACCTTAAAATGCTCCCCCAAATGCTGCTTCTGGGGGGACAGGGGAGCTTCAGGAACAGCACTCAGGGAGATATTTTGGGCTGCAGCAAGCTGTGGAGGGGAAAAGAACCATGGTGCATCTGCAGAAAAGCTTTGTGGATTCAAACCTTAAGTAGTATAAAAGCCTTCCATTTTTCTTGGAAGCATATCTTTAAAGTTAAACGAAATCACTACAAAATGTTCCATGTTTGAGAAATTATTTATTATCACGTATATTCCAGAAAAGAACATCTGTCTATGCAGAAAAGCTGGTACTCACAGTTGTACTCTACCTTCACAAGAAATGGAACTTATCAAGTAAGAGATATGCATATAGAGCTCTTTATGACCTCCATACAGTTTTATGGGACAAGATAGGCATGTTGCAATCTGGGACACAGTTGAGAGGCACTTTTAGCCCATTTTCCCATTGGTGTTCCTTTATTTCTACCACATAAATTAATGGCTACAAGTTGCTAATGTGGTGAAAAATAAAGAGTGACTGTTGAGGACATACTGCTCCCCCATTTGTGAGTAACCATGCCTTTGTACTGCCCTCCCCAAGGGTCCCCGCAATATAAGGTCCTCCTTCAACATATACCTCATCCATCATTTTTGTTGTTGTTCAGTTGCACAGCCGAGTCCGACTCTTTGCGGGTCGCACATGGACCAGATCACGCCAGGCCCTCCTGTCTTCCGCTGTCCTCTGAAGTTGGCTCAATTTCATGTTCGTTGCATCGATGACACTGTCTAACCATCTCATCCTTTGCCGTCCCCGTCTTCTTTGACCTTCAATCTTTCCCAGCATCAGGGTCTTCTCCAGTGAGTGCTCCCTTCTCATTTGGTGGCCAAAGTATTTGAGCTTCAGTTTCATTATCTGGCCTTCCAGGGAACAGTCAGGGTTGATTTCTTTTAGGATTGACTAATTTGATCTTCTTGCAGTCCAAGGGACTCTCAAGAGTCTTCTCCAGCACCATAGTTCAAAAGAATCTATTCTTCGGTGCTCGTCCTTCCTTATAGTCCAACTCTCATAGCCATACATGACTACTGGGAATACCATTGCTTTGACCATGCGGACTTTTGTTGGCAGGGTGATGTCTCTACTTTTTATCATGCTGTTTAGGTTCGCCATCTCTTTCCTCCCAAGGAGCAGGCGTCTTTTAATTTCATGGCTGCTGTCACAGTCTGTGGTGATCTGGGATCCCAGGAACGTGAAGTCTGTCACGTTCCATCCATCATAATAATGCTTATTTTATTAAATATAATATGCATACACAGTAAATTGATGATGGAAGGCTATTCTCTCCACGCCCATATCACAATATAATACCCAACGCAGAGATTTATTTTAAAAGGCTGTACACTTGAAAAAAAAATCTCATTACACAGCATGGAACTAATTATTCTCAACACTAGGGTAATTTAATCCCTTGCAAAAATAAACAGTTTATTATTAGCAGAAGTCCTGGATAACTGCAAGCCATCGTGCAAAACATGGTTGCACTTACCTGTAACTGTTGTTCATTGGGTATCTTCTGTGTAGGCACACATGGAGACTGTGCATGAGCAGGCCTGCCTATTGGTGGTGCTGCGTGCCAGGGGGTGCTGCACACCAGAGCAGAAGCTTGTTCCCACCCAGGTACCACATGCCCCCATGCAGCAGCGCCCCTACCCTCAGTCCCTCTTATGTCACTGAAGAGAGCATGCAGCAGGGCAGGAGGGAATATATGTGTGCCTGCACAGAAGATACTCAATTAACAAGAGTTACAGGTAAGTGCAACCATGTCTTGATCATCAGTCTTCTGTGCAGTCCCACATGGGGATTCTAGTAAGCTAAAACTCCAGGTGGCAGGGCATTCAATTTCCCTGGAATGTGAATGCCATGGATGGATGCATTGACACTTACTACAGTGTGCTGGATCAGGATGGCCTTTTTGCAAAAGTCCTTGGCTCCCATGCCTCCCTGATTGCTTATATAAAACATTGTGACTGTGTTGTCTGTTTCTAGCAAAATGAGTCAATTTTGAAGAATATCTGAAAAACTGATAAGGGAATTAAAGACAGCTCACAGCTTTAACAAATTAATATGACACACTTTCTCTGTTTGTGACCATGTACCCTGCATAGAGGAATCTTCACAATGCGTACCCCAGCCTAAATGTCAGATGTCTGTAGTAAGTACAACCTCATAATGAGGCATGCCAAATGATCTCCCCTGGAACAGATTGTCAAAAGACTTCCACCATGACAGATCCCGAATCACCTGTCTAGAGATGGAAAACTTCTGCCACAAGGACTGCACCTCCACTCTATAGTGTGCAAAGAACCAATACTGTAAGGGCCTCATGTGTAGTCTAGCCAGTAGTAAAACCACTGTGGTTGAAACCATGTGCCCCAACAGGCAGAGCATGTTTTTAACAGACTGGGACCAGTTTGTCTGGAACTGCTCTACTAAAGTAGAAATGGTCTTTATTCTGTATAGGAGTAAAAACCACTTCCATTGCACGGAATCCAATATAGAACCTATGGACTGGGCCTTTTTTGATAGAACCAACTTAAGACTTCTCCCAGGTAATATATATATTACCCTGGCCAAAGCCAGGACGTTTTATTATTTTCAGGAAAAAAATTAAGTCACTACAAGAAATAAAACAACAATCACAACAATCACATAACAACAAGACAATAACAAACAATACCTACTACAATTGTGGAGCTCGTACTTAGTCTCTGGTTAACATACGCAGTATGTTTGAATCTTATCTGATTTTAAGCACCTATGTCTAATTTTATACTCAATTTTAAGTGATAACTTTTATTTTTTAATTATTTTGAAGATTTTTGAGTATACTCAATCCATCAATAAAATGTCCAAATATTTTCAAAAGTTCCATCTTTCCCCCCTTGTAACTGCAAAGTTAATTAAAAAAAAAGACTTCTCCCAGTTGACCAGAAGACCTAGTTCTTGGCAGAGTTTTAACACCAATGAACAGTGTTCCAACAACTGTTCACTGGTGTCTGCCACCACCAGTCAGTTATCCAAGGAAAAATATTGCACCTCTGCAAGTGTAAGTGTGCTTGGAGAAAACACCAACCAAACAGAAACCATACTTAGAGATCTGAAGGAAAACATTTAAATCACGAAGATCTAAAATGGGTTTAACATCCCCATCCTTCTTTTCCACTAAAAACATTCTAGAAAAGAACCCTACAGGGGACTGTTCTGTGTCTACTTCTTCAATGGCACCCTTGTCAATAAGTGCTCCCAGTTCCTTGACTAAGCTGTCTGAGGCCCCATTAACTGCTCCCAACAGGGGAGAAAAAGGGGCTAATGTTGTAAACTTCAACTTATACCCCGCAGTTACTATGGCTAGGACCCTATCACCTGAAGTAATGGCCCTTCCTGAAATTGGGTTAACCTGTCACCAAACTGAACCAGCTCTAATCAGAAGGATTGGGTAGGCTCCCTTGACAGGGCCAGCTGGCTCATAGAATGGGTCCTAGTTGAGCCTTTACACCTCTGAAAACTCTGATGAGGCACATAGGGCTTAGTAGGAGGATATGGAGCTCTTGGGACTGTAACATATCAATACTCTCCCTGGTAAGGATGCCAAGATTGATGTGTGTAGGGCCTTTGCTTATATTGGGATGTGCCCACTTGGGCCCCCGCAGTGACTTGGCTGTCTGTTTTTCTTCATTCGAGTCAGTCTCATCTATCTTTGAGGAGAACAATGTCATCCCTTCAAAAGGTAAGTCTTCCACCTTCTGTCTTGTCTTGTTGAGCAATGGCGTAGATCTCAGCCATGCATGTCTTTTAAGAACAATTGTGCTTGCCATAACCCAGGCAGCTGCCTCCGCAGAATGCCTATCAGTGTTGACCCGTTGTTTAGACCGTCTTACAGCCTCAGTTTGTAGCACCTTAGCCAAGGGTCTCTTATCTTCTGGTAACAGCTCCAGAAAGTGCAACATCCGCTCCCACAAAAACAATTGGTAACCTGCCATGATCACCTCATAGTTCGACATTTAAAACCCCAAGGCAGAAGAGGAGTAACATTTTCTTCCCACGCCATCTAGCTTGCACCCTTCTCTGTTGGTGGGGGCAGCATATGTCTGCCAACCTCTGGGTTGCATCTCGTGCACTACCAAGGAAGATGGTGGGGGCTAAGTAGCATAGTAGTTGAAGGGATCCTCCTTCACCCTATAAAGATGTTCAAACCTTTTCTCTGTGGGTTGGATGGAAGCAGGTCTTTATCAGATGTCCTGTATCAGATGTTCTCCAGGCCCTCTAGGATAGGGAAGTCAATCATGCCTGGAGAGTCAGAATAAAGCCAGCTCAGGATTTTATCTCTAGGCTTGTGTTCAGATGTAGGTATCTCTATTTCAAGAGATTGCACCGTATGTGTCATCTGTTTGCCATCTGTTCACCATACATCTTTAGGCCCTCTGTTGGGGATGCTGAGACAACCTAGCAGTTCGAAAGCAAGAAATTGCAAGTAGATAAATAGGTACCACTTCGGTGGGAAGGTAACAGTGTTCCGCGCGCCTTGGTGTTTAGTCATGCCGGCCACATGACCATGGAAACATCTTCGGACAGCGCTGGCTCTTCGGCTTTGAAATGGAGATGAGCACCACAACCCTAGAGTTGGATTCAACTGGCTTTCGAGCAAGGGAACCTTTACCTTTTACCTATGTTGGTTAAAAGTATCTTCCCACTGCTCCAGATATCCCGAGGACATTCTGTATGGGTTAGATGGCCATCTCACTGGTGGATGATGTTGAGATCATGGAACCATTTACTCAGATTTGATATCCAATGGAACCTGAGCTGCTGGTAAGTCCAGTTTGATCTCCCCTTCTGACACTGGTATCAGGGGTGACCTTGGTGCCAGAGGTGTTACATGCTTCTCTTGCAATGTTGGAGCTGGTTCCAGAGTCTGAACTGGAGTCCAATGGTGGGGAGCAGCCTTTTGCTTATCTTTGCCTTATGTCTTAACCTTCTTAGTAGGTGGTTAAGACAAAGCGCATTGTGCCTGTGGTGAGTGCAAGCCCGAGCAGATCCTTTGAAATCTGGAACGGGGTGGGGGAGCAGAGCTGACTGCATTGAACCCAATGAAGTGGCCATTGGTGGCTTTTCAGATGGGGGGGGGGTTATGAGGGCTCTAAGTGCCTTCTCCCAGAGTGCTGCCCTAAGCTTCGAAGCCCTATACCTGCAGGCTTTGGGAGTAAATCTCTGGCAGACATTGCAGGTGGACACCTTCTGTTCCTCCCCCAAACAAAACAAAGATCATGCTTGTTATTTGAGTAATTTTTGCATGACGAGTGCACTTCTTAAATAATGCTTTCTGAGCCATTCTGGAGCACAGAAGAAATCCTAAGCGCACAAGAAAAAAAAATCCTCACCACAATAAAGCTAGGAGACTCTTGACTGACCACCTACTCCTTCAGTGGCAAATGATGAGCTGTGAGTAGGGGCACTGCTGTGCAGGAGCACATGGTCTTTGGGTGAGAACAAGCTTCTGCTCTGGTGCACATCGCCCCCTGGGCTTTCATCTGTAAAAACTTACCAATAAGCAGGTTTGCTCATGCGCAGTCCCCATGTGGGACTGCACAGAAGACTGATGATGAACTTGCAGATAGATTTTTCCAGAGCTTGGGCATGAAGTACTGTGTTGCAGTTTTATGAGGTACATATTTTTAATTAGCAAGAGTAACTTAGGGAAACATAAACACAGAGTGAATATTTGAATCTAATGATATTCATGGTAAATCTTCTGAGGGAAGAAGAGATTGGATTTATACCCTGCCCTTCACTACCTGCAGGAGTCTCAGAGTAGCTTACATAACCGACACCTTGTGAGGTAGTTCGGGCTGAGAGAGCTCTTTTGAGAACTGCTCATGAGAGAACAACTCTGAAAGACCCAAGGTCACATCAGCAGCTGCATGTGGAGAAGTGGGAAATCAAACCCAATTCTCCCAGATCAGAGTCCACACTCCTAACCACTACACCAAACTGAAGAGACTGCCCTAGCTGTAAACAAGGTAGAGCAACATATTTTAAAGCTCAACATACATTTCAAAATACAGTGCTACTCTTTAGACATATGGATGGCAAATATGGTGGTATCTAGGCCATCTTGAAAACTTAAGGTACTTATTAATTCAGCAAGCACTACAGCTGTGTTTATTTCAGCAGAGTTTGGAAGCACTGATGAAAAGAACTAATGCTGTGCAAATGCAAGATCTTGTTTTGTGTCCATTAAGAGCAATCTCACAAAGGTTACCAATGCTGAATTAGTAGCAGTTTTTGAAATGCTTACTGAATGCTCCAACTGCTTTTTTTCTCATTGAGGCCATTTTGCAAAATGTATTATCACAGTCATTCAATAGACATCTTCAGCCAAACAATTCATGGCTTAGAGAGTTTAATTTTTTTCTATTCTGTTACTGTTCAAATGTTTCATTTTTTCTTTGGGCAGTTATCAAATTGTTATGCTAAGAAAATTATGACTTATATAAAGAAAAATTTCAGAGTACTTCACAAGCCCCTTTGCCCATTATCTTGGGGTCAGGTCACTATGCTTTTCTAGAATTCCCTATAATCATTTTCACCTTCATATAAAAAAGAGATAAGGGCCAAACTAGAAGTGATGGCTGCTGCCATTTTAAAGTAATTTAAAAATCCTGATCAGGCCCACAGCAGTGGGCTGAGGCAGTTGTTTCCCCCACACAGACCTTATCAAGTGCTCACACTGTTCCCCCCATGGCTCTTTCAGCACTTGAAAAAACAGGTGGTGGACAGAAACAAGAGTCCTATGCTGCAGGCCCAGTCAGGATTAAGCTCTCATAGCATTTTAAAATCACTTAAAAATGGCAACAGGCAGCATTCTCATGGCAGCCACAAGGACGCTATCACAACTAGTTTAGTCCTTAGCTTGCTGCTGATAGTATGAAGACAGATGAGTCAAGGATAAGTCTATTTCAGATATTATTTTATTTTATTTTATTTATTTATTGAACTTCTACCCCGCCAAGGCAGGCTCAGGGCGGCTTCCACAAATCTGCTAAGCAGTATACATTTTACAATTGATAAAATGAAATACATAATTTAAAAACACAGACAAATCAATCTAAAACATCACTTCGATGGCGATAAAAATAAAGTGCAATTTAAGGACACATTCAGCGGTGCCGCCACGCTAAGTCGTGTTGGATCAGAGTTCACACAGGGCGCTGCTGGCAAGACGCCACTCCTAATTGAAAGCCTGCCTAAAAAGCTCTGTTTTCACGGCCCTGTGGAACTGTGACAGGTCCCACAGAGCCCTGATCTCGGCAGGAAGCTCATTCCAATAGGACGGAGCTACAAACGAGAAAGCCCAGGTTCTGGTTGTCATCAACCTGACTTCCTTTGGGACAGCGAGGTCCAGGTGGTTTTGGGATCCTGATCGCAGTGCTCTGGGGAACATGTGGGGAAAGGCGGTCCCTCAGGTATGCCAGTCCCTGACCATAAAGGGCTTTAAAGGTCAAAAACAGCACCTTGAAACGAATCTGGAATGCTATTAGCAGCCAGTGCAGAGTCTTAAAGACAGGCTGGATGTGCTCCCACCTGGGGAGACCCATCAGCAGCCTGGCTGCTGCATTCTGCACCAGCTGCAGCTTCCAGAGTTGCACCAAGGGCAGCCCCATGTAGAGAGCATTGCAGTAGTCCAACCTCGAGGTGACCATAGCATGGATCACTGCAGCCAGATCATTGCGTTTGAGGAAGGGAACCAACTGCCTAATCAGCCGAAGATGGTAAAAGGCTGCCTTGGCAGCGGCTGCTACCTGGGCCTCCATTGTTAAGAAAGCATCCAGGAGCACTCCCAAGCTCCTGACTCTTGGAGCTGGCACCAATGGCACCCCACCAAAGGCCAAGAGTGGGATCCCTACCCCTGTACCACTCCAATTCAGGCACAGGACCTCCATCTTCGTTGGATTCCATTTCAATCGACTCATTCTAGCCATCCAGTCACGTCTTGCAATGTCCGGTCCAGATCTTCCGGGGTAGAGTCAGACTGACCGCCCAACATCGGATAGAGCTGGGTGTCATCCGCATATTGGTGACAACCCAGCCCATGCCTCCGGACAATCTGGGCAAGGGGGTGCATATAGATGTTAAATAACACAGGGGAGAGCACAGCCCCTTGGGGCACACCACACACTAGTGGGTGCCTTCGGGACTGCTGCTCCCCAATGGCCACCCTTTGTCCCTGACCTTGGAGAAAGAAGACAAGCCATTGCAAGGCAAGCCCCTGAATTCTCATGTCGGCGAGGTTGGGCAAGCCATAACTCTGGCACAGCTGTTCTTGAAAAAGAGCAGTTTCTGTCAAGAGTTCTCTCAGCCCCACCTACCTCACAGGGTGTCTGTTGTGGGGAGGGGAAGGGAAAGGAGTTTGTAAGACGCTCTGAGACACCTATGGGTAGTGAAGGGCGGGGTATAAATCCAATCTCTTCTTCTATTGCCACCGCCCTCTCAATTAACTTGCCTAAATAAGGCAAGTTGGAAACCGGCAGATAGTTGGCCAATTCGGCCAGATCCAGAGGTGGCTTTTTAAGGAGGGGGAAGACCATTGCTTCCTTGAGAGCCCCCGGGAACAGTCCCTTCAAGAGGGACTCATTAATATCCCTGAGAGCACCTCGAAACCCCTCATGGCCTTTAATTAGCCAGGAGGGGCACCAATCAAGGCTGCATGTGGTTGGGCATACAGTTGAGATCAATCTGTCAACTTCCTCTAGGCTGAGTGGACCAAAATAATCCAGAATGGGACCAGAAGACATGCATGGAGCCTCAAGTTCACTCACTGTCTCAACTGTGGCGGGGAGGTCATGGCGGAGCACCAAGACTTTATCTACAAAGTAGCTCGCAAAAGCCTCACAGCCGATATCCAATTCCCTAGTGTTTTGTCTGCCCTGTGGCAGAACCATTAGAGAATGAATTGTTTTAAACAATTATGCGGGGCGTTAGCTAGCAGATGCAATCGAGGCTGCGTAGAACTCCCTCTTCACAGCTTTGACTGCCACCTCATAGGATTTCATAAATGTCCTATAAGATGCTCTTGTTGCTTCATCATGAGCACGCCGCCACTGTCTCTCTAGCCGTCTAAGCCTTTGCTTCATCAGCCTCAGTTCCTGGGTGTACCAGGGAGCCAGCCTGGAGCACGGGCGCAGAGGGTGCGTGGGAGCAATCTCGTCAATGGCTGTCGAGAGTCGGTTTTGCCAGTCCTTGACTCGTTCATCTAATGAGCTGTCAGGGGGCATAGGATTCTGAAGAGCCATCTGAAGCTGCACTGGGTCCATTTAGCTTCGCGAGCGAGCTAAAATGCACTCGCCACCCAAACAGGGTTGGGGTGACACATTCACTTGGGCCCTAAGGGCATGGTGGTCCGAACATGGAACTGCCGTAGCAGTAATCCGGTCCACTGTAACCCCCACCGCGAAGATCAGATCAAGCGTGTGACCGGCTCGGTGAGTGGGGGGTGTTGCATATTGGGAGAGTCCCAGCACCACCATGGACGACATCAGGTCTGTCACCCATGAGGAAGCTGCATCATCGGTATGGACATTGAAGTCACCCAGGACTATCAGTCTAGGGTGCTCCAATGCCCAGCCTGACACAGCCTCCACCAGGGACGGCAGGCTGTCAGGCGTTGTGTTGGGCGGTCGGTACACCAACTAAACAGTCAAACTCTCCCCGGCTTCCCACACAAAGCCGGCACTCTCAATGGCTGTGAGCCTCGGCACCAGGAGCACCCTGAAGGAGTAAGCCTCTCGAATGAACAGAGCCACTCCTTCCCCCAGCCCCATAGTTCGAGAGTGGTGAAGAACCGAGAACCCAGGCAGAGCTAACTGGGAGAGTGCAACTGTCTCCCCATCTCACACCCAGGTCTCGGTCACGCATGCCAGGTCCACATCCTGCTCCAGGAGGAAGTCCCGAAGGACAGCGGTCTTATTGTTTATGGACCTGGCATTGCACATCACCAATGTTGGAATGGGGTTTCTAATCCTTGCCCCACTACCTGCCTCCTTTGGGATGGGACGCAGGCTGGAAGGTGGCCGAGCTTCTCTATTTCTCTGTCCCCTTCCCTTCCATTTCTGCCTGGTCCCACCACTGTACTTTCCCCTCCCCAGGAGCACTGGTATACCCTGACCCATCATTTCTAGCTGCTGCTGATCTTCGCTACCCTGAGCCTCAGATCACCGATCAATTAGATAGATGGTATATCAGAGCGCAGTACTCCTATTGACAGTTCACAGAGATCCTGTAGTGCTGTTAACCTTATTCTTGCTCCACAATCATTGATCATATAATGAAGTTCTTCAGTGCCATTCAAAACCCTAGAAGTGTCTCGAAGAGGGAAATACACGAAAATCCACCAGCAAGGAAGCTTCTTAATCACAATGGACAAGAGTGGATATATATTACTGTCTAAAAGCTAACATACACTTTCAGGTTAGGCTATCTCACTCATAAGTAGCAACAGGACTGTAATTTTGGGCTCTCCTGTGAGACCAACCTCACTTTTTGACAGGTCTTCTTTCCTACTCTTCTAAAATGACAAAAGTAGAACTGGCAACTTTAACAGTTTTATGCCCAGCAGTTACTCTATGGTATTTGTTTCTAACTTTTGGACCATGTGACAGTATTTCCTGCCAAATTATTCCTGATCATTCAAGAAACTGAAGCCAGGTAATCCTATAGCTGCTGAATGGGATGTCTTGCCTTTCTGTTTTGAAATAGCAAGAGAGATACAGAGTCCACTTCTCAATACTGCGTGGGACAGTTTCAACAACAAAGCTCAGCCTAGACAGCAAAGACTTGAGAACTCAGTTCTCAAAGATTCATTGGCACAGCTTTTAAGAATCAGAGAAAAAGTGTGATAGCAAGTTGAATCTTGTCTATTTAGATTAGCCTCTTGGTCAGTAGGGATAGGCATGAACTGGTTCATGAGCCAAAATTTGGCACGAATTTGGCCCTGTTCAGAGCCCCTGAACTAATGTTCAGGGAAGGAACCTTCCCTGAACATTTACTGGACTTATGTCCAGTTCAGCTGTTTGGGCCATGTAAACCTAACAGCTGAGCAGTGTGGGTCCCCTTTCACCAATCTGTTTTGCTTCCCCCTGCTTTGAGTGAAATGGCTCACAGTCTAACAGCTGCCAGCCATTTAAACCTAACAGCAGGGTGGGTCCACCTGTCAGCTGTTAGGTTTAAATGGCTGTGAGCCATTAAACCTGTCAGTTTTGAAGCAGGGAGAAGCAAAATGCCAACCATTTAACTCTTTGTGGGTTATCCCCCCTTTCTCCCAGAGGAAGGAGAATCTGAACTGGCCAGTTCGGGACATTTTTTGCTCGGTTTGGGGACTGTTCTGAACTGAATATTTTAGGTTCATGCCCGGGACATTTTTTGCTCGGTTTGGGGACTGTCCTGAACCCCTATTGGCCATGGTTATAGTGGGAAAATATGTACATATACTGCTAGCTGCATACATGGAGAAATTGGGAACAAGCAGTATCTGAATTAAAAGCAAGATTGCAAAATAAGAGAGTATTTAACCACATGCGGTAGCTGCTTTTATGAAGACATCTGAACACATCTAAAAATATGGCAAGTCCATAGCCATTCTACACACTTTCATTTATTGTCTGGACAATTTAAATACAAATAATTCAAACACAATGAAGTTATGAATTTTTTTTACAATACTTTCCCTCAGAAGTGATCTAAACTAGCAAGTTAAACATGAAGTCATACATTGTAACTAAAATATACAACTGCCCAGTCCTAAGAAATATTATTTTTTAAATTTCAGATCGTTAAAGGTATTGTAGAGAAAAGATTCTGACATGCCTTCCCCACTAATGCTTAGAAATTGCATCAAAAATTTCCCTGTCAACTGTGCTCATTCACAGACGATGTAAAAAGGTTTCCCCCAAACACAGAATGAGGGTATTCTCTTTTTTGTTTGAAACTCATGTAAAACATAAATGAACAGATGGAAGTTAGATGCGGCCTTTGATTTTAAATCAATGATTTGCTATAAAATGTTTTCTTCTTTAGTGTGAAAAAATAGTACTTGGTTTACATGCAGTTAGTGGGTATAGCATGGGGAAAAAATGCACAAAATAAGCACAAGTTATAAAGAACCATAACGTTTTATTACCATTAAGACTAAACTGGTATTGAAAAGATTTTATATAACAAGACAAGAAAAGCAGTAGCAAATTTAACTATCAACTAGTTTATGCATAGCGAGTAACTGTTTCTAGTACTCAGGGAAGAGCATGACCTTTCTTGTTTTAAATATATTACCATACAAAGCACAAACATACGAAAAGGATCAGTGCACCAGACATGGGAGAGCACTCCCTCAGTCATTTTGTTCCCTTAGCTCTGTTTTCCCCCAATCTGAATTACATTTAAAAAAAAAGACCCATTTATTTTTTTCTACTGTGCAGTAAGAAAAAAATATTCACAACAAACATGACAATATATCAAACAATATTTCTACACAAGTTACCTTGATACCTTTTGCCACTCAAGTATCATAAGAAAACATTTTAGGACATATACAAACAAAACTAGCAAAGTGTTACAACTTAGAATAAGTTAACCAAAAGAAAAAAAACCCTTTATATATATATATATTTATATTATATATACACATACACACACAACAAAATGACAGTAATATGCTTCTTCCCATAGTTTAAGTAAACAAATAAGTAGACTAGCCAAACTAGCAATATTTGATTTTGGCATATGCATCACATCAGCAATTAAATAAATACGTGTTTCAAGCAACATAAAGAGTGTTTCAAATGTGCCAACATAGCCCGATTTATATCAGGATGGGCTAGAAAGTGAATCTGAAAATTCTTAACAAATTTAAAGCAAATGTACTTTTTTGTCTAAACACTTTACATTTAACTATGATACTAAGATATGTAAATAATTTTGTAGCACCTACTGCTTGAACAAAGGAAGTTTTTGATTAAAATTAATTTTTCCCAAAACTTTTGTTCTGCTGATATCCCATACTGATGACTTAAAGAAAAACCATCCTGCAACTCATCTCCTTGCTTTTGGGTTTTGACTGTGGGTAACTGTGTGCCTGGGAAGAACACTCTCCCATTCTATATTTAATATTTTTATTACATGCTATGAAAAGATACGAAGATCATCTGTTTGTAATCCATCCTTCAAAAAACAATCTACTTAATTCCAGTTTAAAACACACATCTTGATCTCTAAAAAGTTACCAGTGCAGTATGAACATGACAAAGTTGTCAATTTCCCCCTAAATTAGCCAGTCAAAATATTTTTCTCAAATCCAGATTCTCTTGTAAAAATTCTTTATATTTTATAAAAATAGATTTTTCTTGAAACCCATTTTCAGCAAAGAGACCACCTCTTTGGCAACATTGTTAATGTTATTTAAACTGTTTTGTCATCAGGTATTCCCCCTTTTACCCTATCCCTAACAGAAGACTGTTTAGTTCACATGATATTTTTAAAAAAGGAAAAAATAAAAAAGTTGCAAAATTATGCTTTTTGTTTTGCAGTTTTTATTGTTCCTCTTTAATTTAGGATGGGGGTTTACCAATCTGATTGGATTAAACTTTTTGGAAAAAAGAGCAAAATCTGCTAATCCCATTAGTTTGTAAAAATGGTTTTAGGTTTTCAATTTTTTTTTTCAAATGAGTGAATGGTCATCTTAAAAAGTCCCACCTTCAAGGAAGGTAGTAAAACCAGCTGGCCGGGTAAAAATCCCTGCACATTGTTATCTATGTATATTATATTCAACAACGACAGCTATGAAAGAACATTCAATGCATCAAAGGTTTGTTTGTTTTTCTAAGCATTATAAAATCCTTTCCTGTTCACAGGATATCCAATGTTTTAATACTTAGGCAACACTGGCTTATAAAAGTCCATGGTTGAGTATAAGCCTTCAAGAGTTTTTTTTTGTTTTGTTCGTATATATATTATAAATATATATATTTATTTATAATAATTATTATTAAGGATATGAAATTCAGGATTTATGGGTTTTGTTGGTTTTAAAGGAAACTTGCAATACTCTGTCTCCTAAGCGGTATCCATTAAGGCTGGCAATTGCCATGGCGGCTTCATCATAGTTGGTCATGGTGACAAAGCCAAATCCCTTGCACTTGTTGGTGTTGAAATCACGGATCACCTTGACATTATTGACTGCTCCAAAGGGGCCAAACAGCTGCCACAGCACACTTTCATCTGAGTCAGGTGATAAGTTGTAGACAAAGATGCACCATCCAGTCCCAGTATGGCCAGGAATATTCATTCCCACAAGGCTGGTCATCCCATCAATTGTGATTGGGGAAAACCTATCAGGTTAACAAAGGGGGGGGGAGAGGAAAAAAGAGGACGAATATATAGACAACAATTTTCAAGTACAATTTACATAAAATAACAAAACTCAGATAAAAATCCAGCTTGTACATACTCTTCTGTAGTGAACACACATTCTATTACAACTTCAGTTATATAACTGCTGCTAAATGCCCCAGAAGCCACAACTGCTACTCTTAAAACCACTGGAACTGGGTGTCTCAGCACTGGCCTTGGATCATCTGGTCAAACTTCAGAGCACTTTATAATCAAAGGAACTCTCCTTTGTGCTGAAATCTAGTAGTGTTTTTATCTGATTAGGCTGCAGCTAAATACTTTAGTACCATGTTAACATCCAACTTCTGCAAACCTCTGATTCAGTAAAAAATTATCATTTGTATATTTGTTTCTTCATTACTAAATACAACAAAAATGGTTCAAAGTGAATATATCACTACACACTCTTCCTTGTGAGCAAAATGGCACAAAAGGAATGTTTGTGTGAATGTGCACATACTTGCACGCACAACCTATTTAGTTGAAATGAAAGGTATATGATAGATTACAACTTCTATCCATCCAAATGTGTAATGTGAAATATTAATGTACAAGCAGGGGACATGTAAAGACTCGCAGGGGCATCTCAATTTCCTCTGTATCTCTTTCCCTCCCTATTTCCTCTTTCCTTTCCCTGGCAGCCTCCATAGCCTCTCCCCATTTCCTGCTTCCTTCTTTTCTTTCTACTCACCAGACAACCTACCTTTATCTGCTCCCATCTTCAGCTTTCCCTCATTCCCTCCCCCTGGCAGCTTCTCAGCGAAAGAAATCTGACTGAGTTTCACAGAGGTTGCCAGTGCTGGCTAAGCCCAGCTGTGCAGTGGCTACTGAGCCAGGCCAAGTTGCATGATGGCTGCTGGGCTAGGTGGTGTTGCCAATGAGTATCCAGTGGTCTTCACCAATCCTGCCCCTGGTGAATTCTTGTCCATCCAGCATGCAAGAAGGACACAGGTCAGTATCCTTTCCAAGGCTGTTTTGTCCTCCATAGCTTTGCTTTACAGAAACCAATGGTTGGAAGGCTCAGCAATATAGTTGTAGTTGCCTAGCAAACTGCAAAATGGTAAGACCATAGTGGGAATTCTTTTCTTACAGTTGTTGTTTCTATTATTTGGGGGGGGGGTTAATCCTCAGATTTTGAGGGGTAAGATTTTTCTGTAAACTTGGCACTTTATTCAGGTTTGTAAAGAAGTCTCTCTCTAGCTCCGTTTTGTGGATCTGTTGATCTATGCTCTATGGTACAGTTCAGAATTAGATGCATAATAAGTGGAAGGACCTACAAGTATTTTCAGGGAGCATCTAATTATTGCTGTTCTCACTATTCCCCACTATTTCTGCTATTTCCACTGTTTCCTCTTTCCTTTCCTTGAAAGCCTCATAGCCTCTCCTGTTTTCCTGCTTTCGTTTCTCCTTCCCACCCACCAGCCAACCTACCTTTATGTATTCCTCTGCCTTCAGCTTTCCCTCCCCATCAGTCTGTATTTGGGGAAACTATGGCTCAGTTGTACAGTGCCAGCCAGTGGGCTGGGATCTAATTGTGCAGTGCTGGCTGCCAAGCCCTAACCAATTGCATGGTGGGGGACCTGCCAAGACTTACAGGGGACACCTCACTTTCCCTCATATCTCCCTCCCCACACTATTTCCTCTTTCCCTCTCCTGGGAAATCTTTCCCTGCTTCTTTTTCTCCTTACCACCCACCCACCCACCTTTTATCTGCCCCCTCCCATCTTGAACTACTTTTAAAAATTTATTTCACTTATACCCAATCTTCCCCCAAAATGCGGACCCAAAGCAGTTGGCGCCTCCATTTAATCCTCACAGCAACTCTGTGAGGTAGATTAGGTTGGAAATGTGTAACTGCCCAAAAAGTCACGCAATGAACTTTCATGGCAGACTGGTGATATGCACCTGGGTCCTCAGATCCTAGTCTGAAACTCTAACTTACTATATCACAATGGGTTTTGTGAACGGATGAACAGCCAGTCCTGGGTGAGTCATGCAAGTTGCATGGTATCTAGTTGCCTGGTGGTTGCTGCCAGGCCTGGCCCTAGTAAGTCTTTCCTCAAAGACCAAAACAGCTTTGGAAAAGGCCCTCCCCTCCCCCTGCCTTCTACTGACAGAAACCAAGATTTAAAGGCTGGCAATACTATTGTGGTTGCCTAGCAATTCCCACAATAGCCAATGCAGAGGGCATTCATTTCTTAAAGGTACAGATGCTGCTTCTATTATTTTGGGTAGTTTAACACATCAGTGTGGGTTACATAAAAAGGCATAACAAGTGTTCCATATTTGTAGTAGGTTCCACCTCAGAACCTTCTTTCAGCACCATAAACATTAAAACACTGGACCTGTCTTGTGAAGATGAGTAGTCTGATCCCTACCCTCCTTGCACATACTTTCTTCCGTTTCTGGAATTCATCCCTCCAGGTTCTCCTGTCTCCTTCTCCTTTTCCATTGACAACTAGTTTGCTCTTGACTAGGCTTTGTAGGGAGGAGTATAATTTGAATAAAAGTAACCATAGTTGGGAATTTAGCATAAGATAATACAACTGAACACTAGGATAGTGCAAAGTGAGTTGGGATATAATTGCTTGCTCTTTTACATTTCCATACTGATTCCTCATGTTCTAGTCTATATCCTGGTTAGGATAGTAAAATTACTTTCTGGTTAAGCACTTGCCCTCCCTTTCATCTCCCCCAGTCCCAGGAGATTTATTTTGCCAGATGAGAACTGCGTATAAACAGCCTTAAATTATCCCTTCTTACTCTGGGACATGTTTTAGAAAAAGTTGTGTAGGAAAAAATCTAAAATAGTGCTAAAATCTATGGCTGCAGTGAGGTGGGGCATAGTTAATCCACTTTAAATCATTACAAAAGGACTAGTACATAATATTACAATCCAGAAATACTATATAGGTTGTGGAGTAATGAATCTACATATTCACACCATACACACAATGTAGCATGTAATATGGGACATGTGCACACCTAGTTTGTGACATCATACACTTCTGTGATATCTTCACCCTTCTGGAAGTTGGAGGATCGCGGGATTCAAAATGTGTTCACATAGCAATGGACACCCTTGTAACATTTGTAAGAGGTTTGTGCAGGGTCTCTGCTATCATACATATGTTTCTAAACAGTGTAAAATGGTCCTTAGTGGCTACATTTTTACAAACTCCTTCACTGATGCAGTTGAATTATTAACAGAGAAGACATACTACTGTAATGTTTTGATGCATTATGACAGTACTTTCAAATTTCCAGTAATCCAAAAAATTAAATCAAAAACAGAGCAAGCAACTTTCATAAAATTAAAATCAGACAAACAATAGGTTGCAAATTACTGGAAATGCTTGTTAAACCTGTAACAAAAGGAAACTTAGGCCTGATTAAGGTGCACACAGTTACGGAGTTTTAAAGAAGTTCAGTAAAGGAGAGGCTAAACATCTCCCTAAAAATTTCAGCTAGCAAGTTTTTAGTCACATTTTCAGAGGTAATTTTATATTATAAACCCTATGACAATAAACTCTGATAAAGTGAAATTTAAAACCCTTTAACAGGACACTTTAGAAATTGGAATGCTTGTACCTGTTGCACCTAAACCACCTGTAACAAAAGAAAAGGTGGGGAAAAAATCCACACATTATTTTTGTTTGTATGTATGTTTGTGCATGGTGTTAAAAAAAACCCAACTGAAGTGCAAACTAAAAGACAGAAAAACAATTGACATGCTGGTGGGAAAAGAAGGAATTAAAAACAAAATAAAGTTAGTGAATCAAAAAAAATATGGCACCAATCTGTGCCAACATGGACATCTGGCAATCTGTGGAATTCTAATTACCTCTTTACGCCATAGGCCATATTAAGCAAATTGTCCAGCCTGAAAAGAGAAGGAGGGTCTCTGGGTTAATGTATCACAGATGGCAAGATCACTCAATGGAACCTTTATTAATAATGCTCCATTTTCAAAAAAGAAATTCTCAGTATCATTTCCTGTACATCTAGCTGGTCTAATCAATCAGTGCTATAAAGCTTGCTGTACTTCCACAACAAATGAATGCCTTTTTTACATGTGCTGTTAGCATTTCAGTCAATTCTGTGTTTATTGCATCAGCGAATATGCCATAGCAACAATGATTCAATCAAAATAAAACAGAACAGAAAAAAATCCAAACATTTTCATAGGAAAGATTAAAATGCATAACCATCATTTAAAATATCTCAAAATAAAACTGCCTTACAATCCAAATGGCTAATGACCCAGAGTAGAGTAATTGGTGTGCAGGTCAACCATACATCGTCACCTTTATCTTTGTGATGGCAGCACCAAACCTTGCCATTCGAAAAGCAATAAATTTATTCTTATCTGCCCGCACTAATACTAATTTATCCTGATCTGACCTTCCCGGGAAGTGAGATATAATGGTCCTCAAAAATCTTTTACATTCAGCCTCAAATCTCGGGCACTGGATTGCAACATGGGACAAGTCCTTAATGAACCTATAGTCACAGGAGCAAACTCTCACTGTAGAGAATCCAATTGAAGCGACCTTTTAAAACTGCATGTGGTAGAGTATCTAGGTGTACATTAGTGAAAGCCTTTCTATACTCATAATTCAGTATATCAGTAAAGTACACTGGAAGCAACAGGGGAGAGGAAAATAACTGCCTGTAAAGGAGGGTTGTTCTCAAAATTCCTGCTAATCCAACATCAGTTTTGGCACTCCAGTCTAACAATCTTTGCTTTACTAAAAGTTTGGCTACATGAAAGTCAATACTCCTCAGTTATGCGACCCCCAAGAAAACAGCTTTAAAAGGGGATTAGATAGACTCATGGAAGACAAGCCTATCAATGGCTACTAGTGATGGTGAATGAAGGGAACCTCCACATTCAGAGGCACTAAACCTCTGAACCCGAGTCAGGATGCAACATCAGCAACTTCTAAGGACTGGATATCTCCAGAGCCCAAATTTCTACTCCATAAAGCAACCCAGGCAGTAATTTCATTTTAAAAATTTCTAAAGTTGGAGAAACCAGGCAACCTCCTTTTTCCCTATAAAATCTAAGGATACCAAGGGCAGTCTTTTCAAGGTTATGCTTAGCATAATCAATATGGGCTGTCCAAGAGCCCAACTGATGGAACACCACCCCTAAATACTTAAAGCTAGACACCTGTTCTAATGGCTTCTCGTCCATTGTCCATTTGTAATGATGTTGTCTTCCACTAAAGACCATGATTCTAGTTTTATCATAATTTACATTGAGCAGGTTTGTTTTACAATAGGAGCTGTACTGTTTCAGCAACCTTTTGAGATCAATTTGGGTATCAGAGATCAGTATTGTATTGTTGGTATAGAGTAAAATTGAGATGGTCTTTCCACTTACTCTTGCTGGAAAAAAATGAGATCCTGACAGGTATTCTACCATATTATTTATGTATACATTAAAGAGTAATGGGGCCAAGATACAACCCTGACATACCCCTTTTGGAGTTTTAACTGAGAGACGGTTGGCCATCAATACCTAATCTGATCTTTAAACTGGTATCTACATAAAGGCTTTTTAACATGCTCTACCAATCTATTATTGATGTTCATATTAATTAATTTTGTCCACAAATGATATCTTGGGATGGAACCAAATGCACCTAGATAATCCGATCAAGTATTTATTAATAAAATGTTGTAACAGAAAGCAATGGTCCTGTCTAAATCCAATTTGCTGTGCTGCTAACGAGTCATTTTCATTTATGCATGTCTCCAGCTTCAGTAGATGTCTTGCATAGAGTTTTCTAATCACATAGTTAGCTGGATCAGTATGCTCCTTTTATACATTGGCACAACAATAGAAGAGGTCAGTTCCTGGGAAAACCTACCAGACCTATCTATATAATAAATAGGGTGGTTAAAACAGGTGCCCACCAGTTCTATAAAGCTTTCAGACAGTCACAGGGAATAAATTTTTCACCTGGGGCTTTATTATTCCTGGTTGCAGAAATTAGAGATTATATTTCACTAATAGGTAACAGGTGGCCACTCTGGTGAATTAGCTGATGGCATTATCATGGGAATGTTGCCTCCTGAGCTGGATCATGAAATAGTTTTTAAAAGTGTTCTTCTCAGCAATCTTTAGATATAGAATCTATCTCATGATGTACTCTCACTTCTGAAGTTGCCAGTATGTCCCAAAATTTCAGCATGTCTTTCTGAGTTAAGGCCAAGGTGAGCTCTTTGAAGCAAGTTTTTTTTTCTTAGAGTAGGTTTTTAAATTTATTATGGAGCTCAAAAAAGGACTTAAGTAAGCAGCTGACTCTGCTTGTACACCCTAATGGCATGCCTTCATTGCTTTTTCATATTTGAGTATTCACTGTTCTTAAATTGCCCTCTTCCATTTGATATTCTAACATCCTTAGTCAAGAAGGGCCTCAAGGATTTAATTAACTCACCAGGTGTCAGGGCAGCCTCAATATCTTGTGCTACAATAATTTTTTCCGTAACCTCAAGGAATGTTTCACTATCCAACACCTGTTGTATTTCATGTTGGAGTATATAGGACCATTTCAGATGAATATGAGCTATAATTTCAGCCTGAGATATTGATGCTCCAGAGTCCCACAAGGCTTCAAAAATACAAATACAGAATATAAGTGGTTGGTGGTCCAACCAACCCTGGAAATGGCTCAACTTCAAAATGCAATATATCATCACAGAGATTCGGGGAGGGCGGGATACAAATCCAAAGAATAAAATAAATAAATAAATAAATATAGTCAATCAAACTGACGCCCTTCTAATTCTAATAAGTGAATTCTCCACATTTCTCTCCCTCTATGTGGCCATTTAGTATTATAAAATTGAGCTTGTTGATCAACTAGCTGAAAATTACTCCAGGTTTCTTAACAGAGGGTGCTGTTAATAAAGAAAGATAACAATACCACCAGCAAAAAATCTGAATCAGCTCAGAAGATTTCCACTTTTGATTTTATTTTGCAGAGAAACTGTCAGAATTGTAGTGATTTACCTATTCATTGCTATTAAACCTGAAAACAAAATTACACAGTAAAAGATGCACTTTAAAATATTCTAGCTGCAGCTGTTTAAGAATTCAGGTGTCTTCACACCATACATTTTGCCTTTGTTAGTGAGAAGTTACTTTTTATTTCTGAAGCCTATCATAGAATATGATTCAATGTCTTTGGAAATCAAATTGTTAAGAAAACAAACAAAAACCTGAGAAAGTTCAACTTGATAGAATGTCGAGAAAACATTAACGACAATTAAAGGTCTCCCCAAATTTTCAATACACGCCTATTTTTGTATTAATAAATTATACAACGAATCCCTTTTTCAAAATTTTTTGAAAGACAAGGATGATCTCTCGGGCAATAAATATCAAAAAAAGAATGGCTTGTTTGGAAAAAAAAAGAACCATTAAAACTATTATGTGTATCATACCTTTATCAAGTGAACCAAGAATTGCAAAAAATATAGCAAAAAATGTAAAGACCAACAATAAAACTTTCTTCAAATACATTAGAAGCAGGAAACCAGCCAGGGAGGCAGTGGGGCCCTTGGATGACCAAGGGGTAAAAGGAGTACTGAAGGATGATAGGGAAATGGCTGAGAAGCTAAATGCATTTTTTGCCTCCGTCTTCACTGTGGAAGATGAGAGGTGCTTGCCCACTCCAGAGCCGCTGAGTTCGGGAGGGGTGTTGAAAGACCTGAGTCAGATTGAGGTGACGAGAGAGGAGGTCCTAAAACTGATAGACAACTTAAAAACTGATAAATCACCAGGCCCAGATGGCATACATCCGAGAGTTCTGAAAGAACTCAAATGTGAACTTGTAGATCTCCTGACAAAGATATGTAATCTTTCCTTAAAATCTGCCTCCATTCCTGAGGATTGGAAGGTAGCTAATGTCACTCCCATCTTTAAAAAGGGTTCCAGAGGAGATCCGGGAAATTACAGGCCAGTCCGTCTGACGTCGATACCGGGTAAATTGGTGGAAACCATTATTAAGGAAAGAATTAGTAGGCACATAGATGAACAAAACCTATTGAGGCAGACTCAACATGGGTTCTGTAAGGGAAGATCTTGTCTCACTAACCTGTTAATGTTCTTTGAGGGGGTGAACAAACATGTGGACAAGAGGGATCCAATAGATATTATTTACCTTGACTTCCAGAAAGCTTTTGATAAAGTTCCTCATCAAAGGCTCCTAAGTAAGCTCAAAAATCATGGGATAGAAGGACAAGTCCTTTTATGGATCAAAAACTGGCTAATTAATAGAAAACAGAGAGTGAGTATAAATGGGCAATTTTCTCAGTGGAGGGTGGTAAGCAGTGGGGTACCGCAGGGATCAGTACTTGGTCCACTGCTTTTTAACTTGTTCATTAATGATTTGGAGATGGGAGTAAGCAGTGAAGTGGCTAAATTTGCGGATGATACGAAGTTGTTCAGGGTGGTGAAAACCAGTGAGGATTGTGAGGCACTCCAAGGGGATCTGTCAAGGATGGGCGAGTGGGCGTCAACATGGCAAATGGGGTTCAATGTGGCCAAGTGCAAGGTGATGCACATTGGAGCCAAAAATCCTAACTATAAATACACGTTGATGGGGTCTGAACTGGCAGAGACTGATCAAGAGAGAGATCTTGGAGTTGTAGTAGATAACTCACTGAAAATGTCGAGACAGTGTGTGACTGCAATAAAGAAGGCCAATGCTATGCTGGGGATTATTAGGAAGGGTATTGAAAACAGATCAGCCAATATAATAATGCCCCTATATAAATCAATGGTGAGACCTCATTTGGAATACTGTGTGCAGTTCTGGGCACCACACCTTAAAAAGGATATTATAGCTTTGGAAAAAGTGCAGAAAAGGGCAACTCGAATGATAAAAGGGTTGGAACACTTTCCCTATGAGGAAAGGTTAAGGCGCTTAGGGCTCTTTAGCTTGGAGAAATGATGACTGAGGGGTGACATGATTGAGGTTTATAAGATTATGCATGGGAAAGAGCAGGTAGAGAAAGAGGTACTTTTCTCCCTTTCTCACAATACAAGAACTCGTGGGCACTCCATGAAATTGCTGAGCGGTCGGGTTAGAATGGATAAAAGGAAGTACTTCTTCACCCAAAGAGTGATTAACACTTGGAATTCACTGCCACAGGAAGTGGTGGCAGCTACAAGCATAGACGGCTTCAAAAGGGAATTAGATAAGCATATGGAACAGAGGTCCATCAGTGGCTATTAGCCACAAGGTATAGATAGGGACTCTGGGGCAAGTGATGCTCTGTCATCTTGGTGCTTGGGGGGGTCAACAGTGGGATGGCTTCTAATGTCCTGGCCCCACTGGTGGACCTCCTGATAGCACTGGTATTTCTGGCCACTGTGTGATACAGAGTGTTGGACTGGATGGGCCTTGGCCTGATCCAACATTGGCATCTCTTATGTTCTTATGTTCTTATGCTATGGACAGATTTTAAATTCTATGGCATTTTCTGAATAATTTATTCAAAATTTTATATATTGCAAGTATTGCATTCAAAATACAGAAGCATCCAAGTGTTGCTAGAAAGTGAGTTGCACTGACATACATAAAATGCACCATACATAAATATTTATCCCAGAAGCTAATTAAAACATAATTAAACCAAGAGTTTGATGCAAATGGACATAAGCAAGTGCACCCAGGTTCCCTGTCACCCTAATCAAATCCAAGTGTGGAAACAAATTTCCATAACAAAATGTAACCAGAGTTCATGAGCACAGCCTTTCTATTAGCTGAGGTCTGGTTCACATATGCAGGGGAATAAGCTGGTAACGACTGGAGGCAGTAAAATGGACTGCAAGTGAAACACAGATTATATTGTGAAATGTTCCTCTATGATGAACATTCTGTGCAAAAAGGGAACCAGCAGGGCAAGCAAACGAGTAGGCAGAACGTTGCTCCCTGCTGTATTAAGTTTTTAAAATTTGCATGGATTTATTTTAATATTTATTTTGTTCAACATTTAATGTTAGAAACTATCGCCTGCAGTTTCATGGTGCAGCCAGTTATACCCACTCAGGGCTTTGCTACCTCTTTATAACCCAATGGACCTCCATGTGTGAACCAGTCTTGGGGGGGAAAGAGGTCAGTACTCTCTGCTCTGACTATGCCAGTTAAATAGCAGGACAGTGGAAGGACCGAGTCCCATGCTTCCTTCACCTTCCATTTGTGTAACAAGCTTCTGTTTCCAGGTCTGATAGGTGGTAACATCCTGGGGTGAGTGACTCTGCAAGCTCACAGCTTTCTGCCGCACTTCTGGATAGGGGCCTGGATCTATCAGCCTTGTCACAATATTCAGATGCATCCAGCTTTTGTATGCTTTAAAATCCTATTACTCTAAATAAAAAATTAACAATACAACAAAATTGTTCTTAACTTTTATGTGGATTCACATGGCATTAAATCAATTTAATATTATTTGACATGAAACTAATTATCCTATTATCCTAAACAACTGATCTGTCACTTAATTAACTTGCTACAGGTAAGAAGTGGACCATCCCAGACACAGTGAAAGAATACCCAGGGACTTGCTTTTCAGCAAAACCATTGAGATGAATGATGATAATCAGAATATACATTCTTTTGGAGATAGTTACCTGAATCTCTGAGCTTGGTGGTGGAGAGGTCCAGGGTAGCGTCTGTTGGGAGACTGGTACAATTGGGAAAGGAGGGCTTGGCTTGTTTTCTGACTGGGGTTGTTAGCAAACTTCACAGTAATCGGTTCTGTAGCACCACTAGGCTTCTGGCCATTAAGTCCCTTTATGGCTTCTTCTGCTTCTATTCTCTTATCAAAACGGATAAATCCCACACCTCGAGAAACACCTAGGAAAAGAATACTGCATTAACTAAGCAAAGGAAAAAAGAAAAAGCTTCTCAGGATGTATGTATCATGCCTAGCTCAATACAGTGATCCTGAAGGAAATCTATTACAATCCTAATACCTCTTTCTATGAAACTGCATTCATAATTTTATAAGTTACAAAGAATGTGAAAACATGTAAATGCTTTTATTCCTCTTCTTTTTTTTTACCATCAAGTTTCAGCTGATTTATGGCAAACTTGTAGGGTTTTCAAGGCAAGAGACATTCAGAGGTGGTTTGCCATTGCGTGCCTCTGCATTCCTTGGCGGTCTCCCATCCAAACACTGACAATGGCTAACCCTGTTTAACTTTGGATATCTGATGATATCAGGCTAGCCTAGACTAGCCAGGACAGGGCTTTTATTCATATACATTCACAATATAAAATATTCTCATAAGCAAATTCACATATTGATTTCCACCTGCCCCCCAAAACAAACCCTTAACTTGTAACAGTTCCACAGCACATTTCATAAGGCTTCCTCAGTTCCACTCGTCAGTCGCCAACATACTATTTGGAAATCATTGTTGTTGATGGATTATTTCCTTCTATCAGTAAACTGGAATGTTCAGTTGCCTTTAATTTTACATTTCAGAAACTATTAGGATCATGTAGATTCAACATCAATGAATCCGAGATGCAAGGAATAAATTAAGGTTTCATAAGGTTTAAAAAACATGTAAACTAAGAAAATCTTTTTCAACCTGTGACTTGATCAACCAGAATTCGTGAGGTGATGATGCGCCCATATTGCGAGAAAAGCTGCTCTAGCTCTTTCTGGGTCATCGTTTTTGGAAGGCCGCTGACATAAAGGTTAGCATCTCTGATTGATGCTGAACTTGGACGGGCATAGGAAACCTAAGAGAAAACAACACATTGTTAAATTACATACTATGTTTTAGACAAAGGCTTTATCATGTACTTAGTTAACAGGTTATTTTAATTTTTGCCTCACAAGCTTTGATAATGCCATATATGTTTAAAATTATCTTGTAGTTTGATTTCCCTTGCTCTTACTACATTGAACCAAGAACTAGGAAAATATTGAGAATAAAAGGAAAACTGGAAAGAATTATAAAAGAGTTGTAATGATAAGGGTCTCTAGATCCAGGAATAAAAGCAGTGATAGTAGACAGACCAATTATTTGTCCAGCCCTCCATATATCAGCTTTGTAAAATTACTTCTATAAAATGTAATAAATGTATAAAATGGTGTACTGTGTTCAGCACAATACTAGTATAGCAGCTTCAGGACTGTTCTTTTTTAATAGCTGGAAACTGATCAGACTATTTCCAAAATGTTCATATGAAACTAGTAAGAGCTGTCCTTACTACATTTACTGAAGTAGTAGCAAAGCATTTATTCAGTGAACTCAACATCTCACTATCTGAAACTCATTTAAACTGTCCCTCACACAATTTAGATTTGAAAACATGGTAAAAGTCCAGCTAATGTGTATTACAGTTTATACAGCAGCTCTAATAACCTTTAATGGAATACAGCAATACTTTGTATTATCAACTTAAAATTGCTTTGAATAAGAGCAATCTACATGCAAAAGAAATTTGTCAATTGTTTTTGCATTTAAATCCTTAAATCAATGCTTGTAATTCCACATAATAATATGAAACTATGTGGGTTGGGGCATATTATAATACTGAAATACATAAACCAAAAAAACTTTCTATGCTCATGTAATATAAATCATTTCAAGCCAGCTTATCTGTGACTTGCAATATCACATTCATGCAGCATGATATCACATTTATGCATATAGAGGATGGTACAGAGTTGTTTTCTGTTGCCCCAGAAGACTGGACCAGAACCAAGGGGTTGAAATTAAATCAGAAGAGTTTTCAGCTAAACATTAGAAAGAACTTCCTGACAGAGCAGTTCCTTGGGAGCTGGTGGGCTCTCCTTCTTTGGAGGTTTTCAAACAGAGGCTAGAAGGCCGACAACAATGCTGGTTCTGTGAACTTATGCAGATCATGAGGGCAGGAAGGGTTGCATCAGTGCTTAGTTCTTGTGGCCTTTTCTTACAAGCCCAGGGAAATGCTGAATGTCACTTTGGGATCAGGAAGTAATTTTTCACCAGGCCAATTTGGCTGGAGATCCTGGAGGTTTTTTGTCATCTTCTGGGCGTGGAACAGTGGTCACTGGGATATGGGGACCAAGTATTTCTGAATTTCCTGCATTGTGCAGGGGGTTGGACTAGATAACCCTGGAGGTCCCTTCCAACTCTTTGATTCTATGATGTGTGGAGGGGATTCAGTCACAAAGATGACAAGCAACACTCTTTTTTCCAGAACAGAATCGATAGATGTATATATTTTCTCCACTGCTAAAAATAGATTTTGACTCAACAGAGAAAATTATATAGGATGACTAATATTTGTCTCTGCAGCCTTTATTAGAGAAAAAACATTGAAAGATTTTTACACTGCAAGGAAATCACAAAAAGGGAGTGGAGAGGAAAGAAAAGGAGTCAGTTACAACATATGATACTAATTCTTAAATTGTTGGAAGGGCTCCAGTTGGAGTGTTATGACACCTGAAGGGAAGAAAAAATTCTAAGGATGACCAGGATCCCAAGGTAAGGAGGACCTCCCATTCATATCAGCCAGCACTTGGGTAGGCTGAATGTCTCCTGGCAGAAGAATGTTAACAACCAACACTGGATTTATGAGTGTGACTACATCCTCACTGCTCCATCATCACAACACAGCTTTATTTATTTATTTATTTCAATTTGTATCCCACCCTCCCTGCCGAGGCAGGCGCAGGGTGGCTTACAGTAAATTTTTAAAAATACATTAAAATAGCAATGCATCAACACGATGCAGAATCATAAAACTATGTACATAATCTAACAAGGAACACATTTAAATAAGTGCAAATAATATGCTGGTGGTGGTAGCATTGCCTCCTGATCCCTGTAGGCCATGATACGATGGTAACAACGAAATACGGCCCAAGGCCATAGCAGTTGGTATCACAGGCTGTTGCTGTTAACATAAAGGGCCTTGCCCCAGTTCAGTTGGTAGCGGCTCCTAATCGAATGCCTGGTGGAAGAGCTCCATTTTCCAGGCCCTATGGAACTGTCAAAGGTCCCGCAGGGCCCTAGTATCTTCCAGGAGCTCATTCCACCAGTATGGAGCTGCTATTGAAAAGGCCCTGGCCCTGGTAGAGGCCAGTCTGGCATCTTTCAGTCCAGGGAGGGTCAAGTGGTTTCGAGACCCCGACCTCAGTGCTCTCTGGGGAACATACAGGAAAAGGCGGCCCCTCAGGTAGGCAGGCCCCAGACCACAGAGGGCTTTAAAGGTCAGAACCAGCACCTTGAAATGAATCCGGTATGCTATCGGGAAGAGCGCGGCCGAAGGATCTCCTGGAGGCGACCTTCGATGGGAAAACCGAAATTTGCTAAGGCCCTGCAAGCATCCCCTGAAGAGGAGGAGGGGGAATCCAGCGGCTCGGAATTGGAGCAGGCGGGAAACGACCAGGTCCTGCTGTAAACGGCGCACAGCGGCAGGACCCTTCTTCTGAAGCGCCAAAAGTGGTGAGCGAACCCCCTTCGCTGTTCTTTTTAACGGTATTGTTAATGAACCCATTGAGGGGGACTCATGTGCGTGTCAAAGCGCTCATTGACTCCGGGTGTGGGAGAGACTTAATTAGCTCGACTGTGGTGTCGGGGCTGGAAGCAGGAATAAAAAAGTTGAAGTCCCCTTTAATTTTCACCCAAATGGATGGGGCACCCATGAAACCTTGCTTATACGAGACTATGCCGTTGGGTTTGGGGGCGGGTGAGCACTGGGAACAACGTTCTTTTATTCTCACTCCGAACTCGCACTTTTCATTGGTGCTGGGAGCACCTTGGCTTTACAGTCATGACCCTTAATTAAGCTTGTTTATTCCAGTTTTGTCCTTGCGTCTGTTAAACACCATGTATTAGGCTTATGCTGATTTCCTGCTCACCCTCTATCCATATGTATGGACTGGTAACTTATTTGTTTTTTATTATTATTTATTTAATATATATCCCGCCCTCCCTGCACAGGGAGGCTCAGGGCAGCTTACAGAACATATATATGTGTATATATACAAAACAACAGGATATGATCAAAACACAAAATTTAAATAAAACACACAGCATAAAATCATAAGTGCTGGAAACATAAGTGCTGGTAAATGGTGGTGGTGTTCTCTTGGCATCCAAATAATCAGCTGCCACATAGACTGAGTTCTTGCCAGGCTGTTAGTTATTAAAGGTAAAAGTTCCCTTGCTCAAAGGCCAGTCGAATCCGACTCTAGGGTTGCGGTGCTCATCTCCGTTTCAAAGCCAAAGAGCCAGCACTGTCTGAAGACATTTCCGTGGTCATGTGGCCGGCATGACTAAACACCAAGGTGCATGGAACGCTGTTACCTTCCCACTGAAGTGGTACCTATTTATCTACTTTTAATGTCTTGCTTTCGAACTGCTAGGTTGGCAGGAGCTGGACTAGAGACAGGAGCTCACTCCGTCATGCGGCACTCGGGTCTCGAACTGCTGAACTACTGACCTTCCACAGCCTGCAGTTCAGCATCTTAACCACTAGGTTAGTGCTAATGTTAGGGCCAGGGCCTTCTTCTTCTTCTTCTTCTTCTTCTTCTTCTTCTTCTTCTTCTTCTTCTTCTTCTTCTTCTTCTTCTTCTTCTTCTTCTTCTTCTTCTTCTTTGGGGTACATATGGGGAAAGCTTTGGGGTACATATGGGGAAAGGCGGTCCCTTAAGTATGCAGGACCTTGGCCATAAAGGGCTTTAAAGGTTAAAACCAGCACCTTGAAGCAGACTCAGTATGCTATAGGTAGCCAGTGCAGCATCCTTAGCACAGGTTGGATGTGGTCCCGAATTGGGATTCCCATCAACAGCCTGACCACAGCGTTTTGCATCAGCTGCATTTTCCGGATTTGCGACAAGGGCAGCCCCATGTAGAGGGCATTACAGTAATCCAATCTCGAGGTGACTATCGCATGGATCACTGTTGCCAGATCATTGCATTCAAGGAAGAGAACCAGCTGCCTAATCAGCCGAAGATGGTAAAAGGCTGCCTTGGCAGTGGCTGCTACCTGGGCCTCCATTGTTAAGGAGGCATCCAGTAGCACTCCCAAACTCCTGACCCTTGGTGCTGGCACCAATGGCGCCCCCTCGAAGGCCAGTAGTGGGATCCCTAACCCTGGTCCCCTCTAACTCAGGCACAGGATGTCTGTCTTCATTGGATTCTATTTCAATTGGCTTAGTCTAAGCCAACCCGCCACGGCTTGTAACACTGTCCAAATCTTCCAGGGTAGAGTCAGACTGGCCGCCCAACATCAGATATAGCTGGGTGTCATCCACATATTGGTGACACCCTGGCCCATGCCTCCGGGCAATCTGGGCAAGGGGGCGCATATAGATGTTAAATAACACTGAGGAGAGCACCACCCCTTGGGGCACTCCACAAACCAGTGGGTGCCTTTGGGACAGCTGATCCCCGAGAACCACTCTTTGTCCCCAACCTTGGAGAAAGGAGACAAGCCATTGCAAGGCAAGCCCCTGAATCCCAATGTCGGCGAGGTGGCGGATCAGTAGCTGATGGTCAACCATGTTGAACGCCACCGACAGGTCCAACAACAGCGCTGCTGTCCCACCCCGATCCAGAAGCCCCCAGAGGTCATCTGTGAGGGCGACCAGTGCCGTCTCTTTCCCATGTCCTGGGTCATAGCCAGACTGGAAGGGATCTAAAATGGAAGTGTCATCCATAAAGCCCTGCAACTGTATCGCCACCGCCCTCTTGATTAATTTACCCAAATAGGGCAAATTGGAAACTGGCTGGTAGTTTGCCAAATCGTCCGGATCCAGGGATGGTTTTTTAAAGAGAGGGTGGACCATCGCTTCCTTGAGTCCCCTTGGAAACAGTCCCTCAGAGAGGGACTTATTAATAATTTCCCAAAGGGCACCTCAGAACCTCTCATGACCGGCTTTAAATCGTCCGGATCCAGGGATGGTTTTTTAAAGAGAGGGTGGACCATCGCTTCCTTGAGTCCCCTTGGAAACAGTCCCTCAGAGAGGGACTTATTAATAATTTCCCAAAGGGCACCTCAGAACCTCTCATGACCGGCTTTAATTAGCCATGAAGGGCACAGGTCAAGGCTGCATTTGGTTTGACATACCATTGAGAGCAATCTGTCAACTTCCATTAGACTGAGTGGACTGAAATAATCCAAAATTGGACTAGAAGATGCACATGGAGCCTCAAGTTCGCTCACTGTCTCAACTGTGGCAGGAAGATCACAGCAGAGCAACAAGACCTTATCTGCAAAATAGCTCGCAAAGGCCTCACAGCCAATGTCCAATTCCCTAGCATTTGGTCTGCCCTGTAGCAAGACTGTCAAAGATCGAATAGTTCTAAACAATTGGGCTGGGCATGAGCTTGCAGACGCAATCGTGGCTGCATAGAACTCTCTCTTGGGAAGACGGGAGTTCAGAAAGAACCTTTCTTATTTTCCCTGAGGTATCTTTAGGAGGAAGTTTAAGATATTATTTTCTGTTCTTCTAATACTTTTGTGGGATTACAGTTCCAATCCACAAATCTTTTCACAAAATGAATATGGAAGGAGTTCTGCACATCCACTCCTGGAACAAATGACTGATGATAGTTTGGGGACCCTGTAAAATACCATGCATTTGGAAATGGTGCAAGTAACTGGTAGACATACTCTAAAATGTGGTTTCTGTTTTGTCTGCACAAGTTGTGATGATGCTGTGGCAGACTACAGTACAATTTTATTCTGGCTCCCAGCTTCTGTAAATCATTCCTGTTGAAACAAATTCATGTCAAGATGAGAATTCATAAAAGGTGAGTAGGTAGGTTTGGCTTGTTTATCAGGTCTGTAACTATCCCCTGGTGAGTTAGTCAAAGGAAAGTTGTGAGGGAACTCATAGTTTATGAGGAATCCATGGGATTTCAGGTAGTAAATGGATGTGTATGGATCTATTTGGCTCTCAGGCAATGAACTGGATCACATTAATAGGTTGTCTGGTATGGATAAATATACACATAGTGAGTTCTTAAGTGTGAAACCAGTGAGTCAATGACTTTGATAAAAACCCTTGGGCTGAAGAAGGTCTGAAAAGCTGCACCCTGAGCTGGTAGTGCTGTCACTTCTATGCATGCCTCAGGAACCTATAATGATCTGGGCACATGGGATGTTTAGGTAGGCCTCCTGGAGATGAATGGATGAAAGAAAGTTGTCACTCTGGGCGAGTCTCCCTGACAGCATTTAGGATCTCCATAATGAAACATCTCAGAGCACAAATATTTTAGTGAACCCTATGGATGAGAGTGGCCTACCCATCTCAATTTTTCTGAGTTTCAGGACATCTCTAGGTGATGGACCAGGTGGTCTGGTCCAGGTGGACTGTAACTGTGTAGGTACTTAGGAGTTTTGACAATTGTTTGGTTCTGGGAAAGATCAGGAATTTGTCCAGAGGTATTCTGGAAAACTCCAGAGATTATCACTGTTATGTGGCTTTCAGAACCAGAGGTGGAGTGAGCCCAGTTGTGAGTGCAATTAGAGGGTTTTCCATAATCTGAAAGTGGTTTGTCATTGAGGGTTCTGCTGGAATTTATCCCTCAAGCTGGCTACTATGGCTGAGAGCTGAACTGAGTTTAGGCTGGTGTTTGCCATGCAGGCTAATATGAATGCTAGCTTTGCCAGACTCTCCTTGAGATGTCTGGTACCTAAAGGTACCTCATAAGACTGCAGCTTGGGTGAAAACGAAGATGAGTGATACAGCCCTAAAGGCCACCACCAATATGTTTCTGCCTCATAGGACTGCAGCTTGTGTGAAAATGAAGATGAGTGATACAGCCCTAAAGGCCAAAGCAGAAAATTCAGAAGTTTTATGTAGCATTGTGTCATTCTTTGTGTCTTCTGGGTCCTTAAAACTGCTTTCCCCCTCCTTGGAAAGTACTACACCTGAGATTAAGGCAGTTATGGGTGTATCCATTAATGCAGGATCTTCACAGTGTTCTTGAGGACATTGAGTAAAGTTAAAGCTTGATTATGCAGTCAAACGGTTTCAGAAAAAGATGAGATATTCCACAATGTATCTGAGCACCCATGGCCTTAGAGGGAGTACTTATAGTGGGGCCTCTGACTGTTGTAGACTGAGTGGTAGGACTCGAATGGCCTTACTAAGTAGGGCTGGGAAAGATTCTGAGTGGAAATGTCTCTCTCATGAGGAGTCAGGTTTCCAGCCCTATTTCCCCTTCTCATCATTATGAAGACCTCTGTCACTGCCCCCCATAGCAGTGGAACCTGTAGGGTTGGGAGGGATCACATGGGCTTTTGTGTCCTGAAAGAAGAGGGGCCCTGATAGTAGCCAGAACCCCCCCCCCCAAAAAAAACACCACCTCTTTGTACTGGCCCATGAGGAGTTCAACCCTATTAGATGCACTGCTAACATTGCCCCTTCTGTCCTCCTTCAGCATGAGAGAAGGTACTCAAAGGGGAGGAACCACACTGGGAATAGAGCCTCTTTTGCCTGGCACCTCTACCATATTCTGCTGAAGCATTTTTGGCAAGCTCCCCCTTGAAGCCACTGAAGGCTGTGTGAGTCTTGGCTTCCTCTTGTGTCTGAACAGTTTATTTTATTTAAAACATTTTTATGCTGCAGGGCCTCCAAGGCAGCAAATGTTAAAAAATATTAAAACATCTGTACAAGTAACAACATCTAAAACTGCAAAATAATTAAATAAAAACACATAAACGGCACCTGAACCAGTAAGGAAGGACAGTAATTTAATGGGAGTCTGTCAAATGAAACAAAAAAGCCTTCCCCCACTGACTTCACAGCATGAGTCATGATGGCTCTCAACACTCTCATAAATGAAGAGGTGCTCATTGCAGAGTCCAGCCTTAGCTGGCTGGAGAGACAGACCTGGCAGGCAGGGACATCAGCAGACATTCATCCTGGACTTTTTAGTAGCATCCTTCCAGCTATTAAAGAGGACAGTAGGATTTGGGATTTTCCTATTTCCATCCTTCACCTTCACCTACTAACTGAAAGTAAAGGCTGAAAAGGGGCAGTGGAACAAAGGCCAGTAATCCCGGAGGTGAGCTGCAGCAAACATCTCCGTAGAGACAGGACTGGAATTGGGAACTCTCCAGCTCCATCCTAAGAGTTTGAAATGTCAGGCCCTGCCTCCAGAAGTACATGGGAAGGTTTATTTATTTGATTCAATTTTTATCCCATCCTCCCCGCAAGTGGCCTCAGGGCGGGTTACAAATCACACAGATAACAGTATAATTTAGATAATTAAAATCATATTACTATTAAAACAGTAAGAAAAGCAGTCAGAGTGGATTTGCCTCGACAATGGCCCGATCTGCATCTAGCATTTGCTCTGCTGTCTTACCAAACCCACACTGGAACAGAAATTCCCATCTGCATTGCATGCCACTTTCACTTTGATTGATTGTCGCATTTTATGGCTACATGCAGCTTTCACTTCATTTGATCTCTTGGTTTTATGGTGGCTGTCTGCATAGATTTATGGCCATTTTATGGCCATTCAGGGATGACTCTGCAGTCAGTACTGCGTTGGCCTGGGGTATTTGAAAGTGGTTTTGAGACACATCTTTTTCTGTTCCAGTATGGGTCTGGTACAACAACGGAACAAATGCTAGATGCAGATTTGGCCAATGATGCTCAGTTTGGGCTGGTCAGAGGCCAGCATTATCAGCAGGGGAGGCTGAAGATGGATTTGGATGTCTGCTAGCTCATCTGAAGGCCCAGTGGAATAGCTCCATTTTGCAGGCCCTGCAGAATTGTAACAAAGCCCACAGGGCCCTGATTTCAAGTGGGAGCTTGTTCCACCAGACAGGGCCAGTGCAGAAAAACCTGTGGCCCTAGCTGACGCAAGCTGGACATCCTTGTGGTGGGGGAAAACAAGAAGATGTTGGTTGGTTGAGCATAGCATGTATGGGGAAAGATGGTCCCAAAGATATGCAGGTTCCTGGCCATATAGGGCTCTGAAAGTTAACACTAAAACCTTGACCTGGATCTGGTACTCTGTTGGTAGCCAGTGCAGTTGGTGCAGCACCAGCTGAATGTGAGCCTGCACAGGCATCACATCAGCACACATGCTGCTGCATTCTGCACTAGCTGAAGTTTCCAGGTCAAGTGCAAGGGCAGCCCCACGTAGAGTGAGTTATAATAATCCAGTCTGGAAGTGACCATTGCATGGATCAATGTAGCTAAGTCCTGGTAAGTGAGATAGGGAACCAGTTGCTTGACCAACCACAGATGATAGAAAGCTGATTGAGCAATAGTGGCAACTTGGGCCTCCATCAAAATGGAGGCATCCAGGAGCACCCCCTAGCTCTTCATCCTTGGTGCCAGCCTCAATGGTATCCCACTGAGGGTTGGGAGCTGGATTCCTGATCCCAGATTCCCATGGTTTAGGCACAGGACCTCCATCTTCACTGAATTTAATTTCAATTGGCTCTGTTGAAGCCAACCAGTCATGGCCTAAGGTTCCCTGTCCAGCACTTCAGGGGCTGAGTCCATCCATCCATGAACAGATAGAGCTTGGTGTCATCAGTATACTGATGGCAGCCCAGCCTGTACCTCCGGACCAACTGGGCAAGGGGGCACATATAGATGTTAAACAACATTGGGGAGAGGATAGTCCCCTGTGGCACTCCACATTTAAGTGGATGCCACTGAGACAGTTCTTCACCGAGCACCACCCTCTGTCCCCGATCATAAAGGAAGTAGGAAAGCCACTGTAAAACAGTCCCCTGTATCCTAATGTCAGTGAGGTGGTGGTTCAAGAAGCCATAGTCGACCATGTCAAAGGCTGCCATTAGATCAAGAAGCAACCACAGTGCTGACCCACCTTGAGTCAGATGTCTCCAAAGGTCATCTGCATGGGTGAACAGTACAGTCTGTGCCCCTTGGTCAGGGTGGAAGCTGAACTGTAATGGGTCCAGGATAGCAGTGTCATTCAAGAAAGCCTGAAGCCATTTCACCTCCACTCTCTCCACCACTTTGCCCAGAAATGGTAGGTTCAAGACTGTGTGATAGTTTGAGTGGACTGTAGGGTCTAGTGATGGCTTCTTCAAGAGTGGACACACCACCGCCTCCTTTGAACCAGCTGGGAAGTTCCCTGATAACAGGGATAGGTTGATGATGTCTCTAAGAGGGGTTCAAACACTCTCCCGGCAGGCTTTAACCAGCCAGGAAAGGCATGGATCGAGGGGGCAAGTGGTGGGCTTCACAGCTGCCAGAATCTTGCCAACTTCTTCCTGGGAGAGCTGACTGAAGTGGTTCAAACTCAGACCAGAAAATGGAAAAGGGACTTCCAGTTCCATTATTGTATCAATTGTGGTTGGGAGGTCTTGGCTGAGCAACAAGACTTTATCTGCAAAAAAGCTTGCAAATGCCTCACAGCCAATAGCCAATTCCTTATCATTTGGTTTGCCTTGAGGCAATAAAGTCAAAAATTGAATTGGTCTAAGTGATTGGGACAGTCAAGAGCTAGCAGACACAATGGAGGCTACATACAAAGTTTTCTTAGCAGCCTTCACTGCCATCTCATAGGCTTTCATAAACATCCTATAAGAAGTTCTTGAAGCTTCATCATAAGCATGCCACCACACTTGCTCTAGCCGTGTCAGCTCTCATTTCATCCTCTGTAGATCTGGGCTATACCACGGAGCCACTTTGTCATGAGGGCAGAGAGGGCGCCAGGGAGCAATTTTGTCAATGGCTTCAGAGAGACGGCTATGCCAATCCTCTACGAGCTCATATAATGAATCACCAGGGGACATCGGATCCCACAGAGCTTCCTGGAACCTAATAGGGTCCATTCAACTCCATGGACGAGCATAAATCTGCTCACTGCCTAAACAGTGAGGGTGTAGGCTACTCAGACAGGCCCTCAGGGCAAAGTGATCTGACCATGGTACTGCCTCAGCAGATTCCAGATCTACATCTATCCCCACACTAGGCCAACACATTGAATGCTGGCAATTCCTGGTGCAGGGAGTGCTCTGAAGGAGAAAGCCTCCCAGATAAGCAGTGCCACTCCCCCCACCCATTAGTCTGAGATTGGTAAAGGACTGAGAAACCCAGGGGGTAAGTTGGTTTAAGGTGACTGTCTCACTATCTCTCACCCAGGTCTTGGTCTGGTCACACATTATCCGACAGATAATTCTGGACAGAGGTCTTATTGTAAACAGACCTGGTATTACATAGTACCAATGTCAGAGGTACGTCTTTCTGTCCCCACACCCTGCATCTCTTGGCATGGGACAAAGGTAGGAAGGAGGCCGAACCTTCCAACATCTCCATCTCCTTCCCTTACACCACCTTGTCCCACTGCCATATCTTCCCTGCCCTGCTATTATTGGAATCCCCAGCCCTGACATGGCCTTCCCCACTAGATGTTATCATTACAAACTGGATACCACTAAGCATCTACTGCAGTTACCAAAGCAAGTTCAACTCTTCAACCACAAACCTAAAAAGATGGCATTCAGCTGTAGCGGTGGATTCACACTCAAGCAACTAGCTATCTAATAGGCAGAATAAACATAATACATATAACAAAATACCCCTCCCTCCCACCCAAACCTTTTAACTTACCAGTAAGCTCCCTCCCACAAGTAAGACGAACTAAGATACACTAACTAACTAAATAATAATAATGGGTGGAAAAAACTAACACTAACTCTATTTAAATGAAAACAATTTTAAAATCACCATAGCATGAACGGACAACCATGGGCCCAATTCAATGTTCTGAAACCAGCAAGAACCCCATGGGCCAACTGTATGATCTTGCTAATGCTCCAGGGATTCACTCTCACACAAGGTGAGTTCAGGTGCCAGTTCCAATGATGGCCAATAGAGGGCCAAATTATCAGAACTCTTGAGGTTAGCCTGATGCAGGATGCCCTCCTGGATTGAGAGATAACCCATAAATACTGTGCATTTTGTGGGAATATCAATACATTTTCTGTTCAGATGTGAATATGATACAGCTTCGGAAATCCTGCCTGCCTGAAGACTAGGTAAAATATTTGGTAATCACATGTTTGGCTAAATGCTATTCATATAGTACACTGACATCAATCAAGAAGACAAAATCACTGAGAGCCAAACTAGAGGAGACAGTAGATGTACAACTGGTTCTCAGTGTTCTTTAAAATATTAAAAATAGTCGGGGGACGAAAAAGTCAAATTAAGGATGTGGAACATGGAGAAGGGAAATCTTAACCACCCTCCACTTCTTAACCATCCTCCACACATTTCCCAGATTTAAATAATCTCCCTTAAATTAGCTGCACTGTAGAGGAAGATAACACACCTGTATATTTTCTCCCTTAGTTCAAGCAGCAGTTTTGTATGTGTGATATTGAAAATTGTGGGGGGAAAGAGGGCATGGGAAGAAAGGTTTTACCCCATCCACTCCATCCCCCACAGTTACTTTAAAATTGGGGGGAAATGGGGAACCCAGTCAGAAATCTCTCACCATGCAATCCTATTTAGTTTACCCCTGTGTTTTTTATTGAAAGTGGGATAATGGAACCTCTGGGGTTCCCCCCCCCCCAATAGCCCTGATCCCAATCACACACATACCCCTGGTCCCCTGCTGATGTTTAGTTCTCAAAGTCTAAACACCAGGGGTGTCAATCATGTGGCCCGCAGGCCATATCTGTGCTTGCATTTCCTGGCCATTACTGCTGCTGAATTGGCAAAGCCTCTCTTAGGAAAGTGAGGGGGAAGGAAAAAGAGAGTGCACGTGCATGCAGCAGAAAAAAGCTCCCTCCTGCTCCCTCCCCTGGGGGGCTGCTGCAATGCCTAGCTCTCTTCCTCCTTTAGGGAAGCAAGGGGGAAGAAAAAAGAGGGTGCATGCATGCACAGCACAGAAAAGCTCCCTCCTGCTTCCTCTTCTGGGGCTCTATTCCTGCATTTGGAGAGGGAGTCCCATGGCACCTTCAAGACCAACAACGTTTTATTCCAGGTATAAGCTTTCCTGTGCATGCATACTGAGAGGGAAAAGGGGATTATTATTCTTTTTATGGCCCCCCGTAGGGGATTTTTTTTATTTGCATTTTTTAAAAACTACAACGAAATTAGGGAGGGGATCTACAAACTATAGGAGAAAGGAAAGAAAACCCACTAAAAACCCAAGAGTTGGAGGTCATATACTGCTTATAAAAGTATTAGCTTAACAATATAGAAATTGCTCTTCTGAACATTGAGAGTGGTCAATCATCATCATCAATTGTGTTAACCAACCATCAAATCTGACTATATAAAGAGCATTCCAGGAGAATCGCTAGTAAACACAAATTTCAGAGAACAGTGGCATCTCATTTTACAATTGTTTTTTTCCTCCTTCATTTAAAGCAAATTAATAATTAAATTTCCCTCAGTAGGTGTAACACAGTCAGTTTCTCTTCCCACGCTGTAGTCTTTTTTTCTTCTTCAACACTTTCCCTGTGGCCTTGTCTTGCTGAAACTGGAACTGGTCGTCTCAAAACAAAGTCCTTTTTTCTTTTTCAAGGATTGTTATCTGCTTGAATTCTTGCCTTCATTCTTAGAGATTATTCCATTTGTTGCTTTTAGAAGCCAAATTTACAGAGAGTCTATCCGCCCTTTTGCCCGTCAGACTTATTTCGGATATGTCCATGGCATACCTGTTCGCTTTCAGCTTCACTTAAACTTCTGCGTACAGGCCCCACCACTTGAACCTACTCATTAGACTCTCCTCTTAAATATTGGAAGTCTCTGTGATCAAAGCCTAGTCAGTTCTCCTATGTTAACACAGTCCCTTGAAAATAACAGCCAATATATAGCTCGCCAATCGCCATTTTTAAACATGATTACTTTTTATAGAATTTGCCAAAGTCCCAAAAACTTGCCCAAACACTTATTTGGCTTCTGGAGTCTCTCTAATACAGCCTATTGCTGCTTAAAACTCTGTCCCCACTACAAAGGCTTTTCTTTAATCACTTATTTGTTCTTTCCGGGGGAGAGTCCCCTCCCCCCCTGCTTTTAGTAAAAGGAGACTCGCTCATTCTCTGGTGTTCTCGCTTTAACGGACTCACTCTTCAATGTCTGATCTCTCAGATCTCACCAGGTAGTGATTTAAATGCTGTACCTCCAAGCACTTGTCCTGGTGTGCGTAGCTTAGTCCCATTCGGGAACACAGCACAGAGACCTTCGGGGCAAAGGGAAGCCTCAATCTGCTGGCAGCATGCCAGCAGAGAGGCGACCCTCAGTGCCCCATGGCAAGGGACCCATGGCAAGGGTCCCAGGGGGGTGCGGACATTTGCACCCCCTCTCAATGCCCTGGTCCGCGGATCACCCCCCAGGAGCTCCAAAATGTCTCAGAGTATAGGAATTTTAGGGGCAGCTGTTCCAGATACCAGCTGCATATCGGACGTGGACCTTGGATGCATATGGAAGACTGCAAAATATCCTGGACACCCTCTCTCTCTCTCTCTCTCTCTCTCTCTCTCTCTCTCTCTCTCTCTAACACACACACACACAAAGGAACAGCGGGAGAAAAGAGATGCATCTGGAATAATGGGAATTAAGGGGAAATTATTTTGGCTTAATCTGAAAGGTGGTTTTTTTTAAAAGATTAGGTTTCCCTTTGCCTATCTGGGATTTTTTTTAAAAAAAAAGACCCTGATTCGAAATTACAACGCTTGGATTAGATTCCATGGAAGTAGATGGCTAAGTATTTAAAATATATTTATAGTTCCATATATTCCAGTTCAACACGTGGTCTCCCTTTCTCCCTTCCCACATCACTGGCTGTCTTTTTTCACATTAACCTCCCACCCGCTTTTTAAACTTTTTATTATCATCACTAGCAGTGAGTGGATTCTGTCCAGTCTGAAAGCAACACATCATTTCACTTGGAGCTATCCCCTTTCCAGTTCTAACAGATGAAAAAATAATAATAATAAAAGAAACCTAACTGTACAGCTTGCAATCTTTATTGGTGGAAGGGAGCAAGAGTCCAGTAGCACCTTAATGACTAACAAAATTTGTGGCAAAGCATGAGCATTCAGGAGTCACTGCTCACTTCTTCAGACTTATGTCCATTTATTCTTTGCATCCTCATGGACTGAATCCTCCTGGACCAAACTGAGACCTAGCTTTACTGTGTCATTACCAGTGATGATATCTCCACGCCTACTACCCTTCTGCACATCACACTTAATCCAATCAAGACTATTGCCATTCGGCATCTGAAACCATCTTTATAAAGTTTATATCTCTGGTACCTCATGTTGCATTTTATAGCACCCATTGTCCAGCCGAGCAAAGTGACATTTATGTCAGATCCAACCCTCATAACAAATGAGTTCGACACCTCTGCTAATGACAAACTTCAGTGGATACTGAAATATGATAAAATGTATCATTTTCTTCATAATTCTTATCTGAGAGAACTTATTTTGATGCCCTGCCACTAAGACTTCACTCTATACATTTTACTGCTGTGCCACCTTACACATCCTGATCTGGTTGATGAGTCTCAACATCACAAATCAGTAAGGAAATGGTCAGGCAGAACTTTCTACACTTCATATAGCAGTAAACTGACATAGATGGGTGAATTCTTATTTTTTTTAAAAAAGTTTAAAAAATTGCTTTTATTCTAAAAACTACACAGAAATCATAAGGAAGGGGTAAACTAACATCTAAGGGGGAAAGGAAAGAAAACCACTAAAAACCCAAGTGGCATTGGTCGTTAGCTTAAACATTGCTTATTATAATAGTTTGCTTACTATCGTTTTAATACAATGAAGCATATGAATAATTATACTATTTGCTTTGTAATTCAGATATATTTCAGTGATGGCAAGTGCCTCTAAGTAATCTGTTTTAATTATAGAGCTCAAGTCACAGAGAAATTTCTCTAAGGTTTGTCCTTCTTATGTCTAAGATCATAATCCTGTCTGTTTTTGAGAGTCTTTGGGGCAGCCGCCCCTAACTCAGAGTCTGATTCTTTCTCAGTCGATGCAGGTGTTGAGCCTTCTTTGTTTCCCAAATCATAGTTGTCTTCTGATACTCTGGTGTCCTCTGCTGGACTTCTCTCTTTTCCATTTCTTTGAAGCTGTTCCAAAAATGCTTTGTTTTTAAGACAGAGTCTATTCTTTCTTTCTTATCCTTGTATTTGAAGATGAGGCCTTCTGGTATGATCCATCTGTAGGGTATGGCATTTTTCTGCAAAAACAGAATCAAGTTTTTATATTGTTTCCTCCTCCTTCTTATCTCGAATGGAATGTCTTTTAAAACTTTTATCTCTTTATCATCGATTTTCAGGGTAGTCCCATTGGTTGCTTTAAATATCCGGTCTCTGATGTGTCTTTTGGAGAATTTCACGAAGATATCACCAGGCAGATTTCTACCATATCCATCATGCTTTGCAGAAATTCCGCTTTCATATCCACCATCGATTCCAGGGCTTCGGTTAGAATTTTTTTTGATATCTTCTCCTTTATGCTCTGGGAGTCTTTGAAATCTTAATATATAAGTGGACTTTTCCATTTGCAGCTGTAATAATAGATGTTCATCAGAGGTTCTCTTTTTTCCCACTGTCTCCAGTCGCTTTTTAAGTTTAGTGGTCTTGGCATCTGCCTTCTTCAATGATTTTGCAGTTTGCTCTGTCTTAGTAGTCGTTTCATTCAATTGCCTTTGGAGCGTTTCAAAGTTTTGATTCAATGTAGTCATCTGGTGCAGCAGAGGGCGCAGTGCCACTGTTAGCATATTGGGAAAGTCTGTAGCTGTTTCCAGTCTTATGACCATAACAGCTGGGCTAACACTTCGTGAAGGAGGTTTCGTTTTCAGCGCCATTCTTTTCCCGCCATCTGTGTAGTTGTTTACTTTTTATGAAAAGTTTCAAAAGTCTCTGTGATTTATAAAATTGCATAACTTTTTCTTAGTTACACTTTGCCTTGACAAGTTAACGTTTTGCTTTGTGTCCCCTTGCTTTGCAGTTAGTTTAAACAGTTTTTATTTCCATGGGGTGGGCACTCCTCCCCCCCTCGCTGTCTTTTGCGGGGACATTTTTGTGCAAAGATTTATCTGAGTTCCAGCTCATCAGCACTCATTCTTTATCCAGGATGTTCCAATCAGGTAAGGGAACCGCTTGACCTTCTGCCCGCTTGTCCCGGTGTGCAGCCCTAATGTCATTGCTGGTTTTGTGGTGGTGAGACCGTTAGGGTGCAGGAGAGCTTTGATCCCTTGGCGTTCAGCCCAGGGAGAGGCACCCCTCAATCCCCATGGCTAGGAACCCACTGCAAGGGTTCCAAGATGTTCGGATGCGTTTAAGCCCCTCATCTGCTGAGCCATGGATCGCGTCCCTCAGAGCTCCGAAGGGACGCGTCCGCCATTCGGGTCGCCTAAACCGGAACTCAATTCGTATTTTTTCAAACCACAAATCTGTGGTTGAAATATTTTTTCCCAGATGCAAAAAATGATATTTTGGGTATGGCTTGGACACTGTATGTGTGCCAAGAAAGAATCAAGATATATGATCTCACAACAATGGAGTTCTCTCTTCTGACTCAACTTTATTTGCATCATGACAAAACCAGTGGGAAGGCTTGGAATGAAAATGACAAATCCAGAAAGAAAAGAAGCAGTTCAATGAGACACCTCAAAGCGAAAACAGAGGAATGGTAGTAACTACAGTAAAATGACAGCAGTGAATTGAATGACAGTGTCAGAAGTAAAATGACAGCTGAATGACAGTATCATAGTTTCCCACAGTCTTTACTTTTGGCATTCTTTTATCTCCACTGAATCTTGCTGTCATTTTGGGTGTGTGCATTTGTGTAAATGAACTGCCTCCCTTTTCTCTATTGTAGTCTTTATATGCAACTTTAAAATACCATTAATAACAAACTCTATTTTGATCTTGTTTGCATTTTCAGTGATCACTACAGATGATTCTTATTACTTCTGATGGTCATTTGATTTTCTGACATTTGTTTTACTATGTTCCAAACACAGGAAAGATCCCTTGCTATACACTGGGATATCCAGAAAGTTTAAGTTGTTCTCATCTATGACTCAGAATCATGAAACAGTACAGCTGAAATATTATCTAAATGAACTCTACTCAAGAACAAAATATTCGATTACAAAGCAATCCATAAACAACCCTCCCAAACAAATGAAGTACATAAGGTAGTTTGCATGGTAAACTATTCCAAAATTTTCATGTAAAATAGCTAAGCCACAGTCTACAAGAGAAGATCCAAAAAATGAAGTTTTTGGATAATGATATATAGGGGAAAGTTCCTTTCCAACACCAAATATGGTGATTTAAATATAAAATACGAGTATGGAAGAATCATCAACTGGGTCTTTCAAAAGGAAATTGACTGTTACAAGTCCATACCACTGGGTCCACTGACCAGTCAAATATTGTTAAATATTGTTAAATATTGTTCATGCCTTGCTGAAAATGTTAATTTTTTTAAAGAAAGTTTTTTAAATTATCAACAGATTTTGGTACTTAAGCCAAGTACAAAACAAATGAGCTACTGTAGTGAAACAATGAAGCCAGGGGTCTCATCCTGCCGGAGCGCTCCAGTACTTAGCTCCGGGAGAGACTCTTCGGGGGGCGTGGCAGTCACATGGTAAAGCCCCGCCCCCTTCTGCTTCCTGCAAAGATTGTGCGTGTCTCTCTGCCGCCAGGCCCTTTCCCGCATTCCGGCTTCTCCCTTTCTGCAACCCTAAGAAGATCTCAGTGAAACCAACGAGCCCTTTCGCTTTTAGGATGCGCCCTACTTCTCCCGGGTCGAAGAGCACGATGCGAGCAAAGACGATTAGGGCGCGCGAGGGGGAGGGGAGAGTGCACGAGAGAGCGGTGTCTGTGTTCGTGTGCAGCGTACACATGACTGGCACCCACACGGTAGCGGGCGGCAGCTGGCTGGGGCCGGAGCTGCTGCTGCGGCTGGCTGGAGTCGGGTGAGAGAGCAGGCAGCCGCATGCGCCGGGCGAAGGGGTCCACCCGGGAATAGCGGTGGTGGCAGCACCTGCAGTGCAGTGCAGACCCGGGCCCGTGGCACGCGCCAGAGCCCCGGGATCAGCTGCGGGCTCTGCGGGCTGCCCCGGCTGGGGCTCTCGGCTTCGGGGGCCATGGCAGTGCGTCCTATTGCGCATTCTCTTCTGGCGGCAGTGCCCTGCTTTGCAGCTGCAGCCCCGGCTCGGCGGGGAGGGAACATGGTGACAGGAGGGAGAAGCGCGCCCGGGCAGCCCGGCTCTCCTCTCTGCCGGCCGCTGCTGCTGCTGGAGCCGCCACTGCTCCTGTTCCTGTTCCTCCTCCTCGCCTGCAGCCCATGGCCGGCCGACTCGCAGAGGAAGCGCGGAAGCCCACCGATCTCTCCCCCCCCGCGCGCCCTGGAGATCTGCCTGCCTTTTTTCCAGATGACAAATAAAAGCTATTTCCTTTCTGAAGGAAAGCAAGACCAAAGGTGTCAGTCTTATAAGATTCATGTTCCTACCACTATTCCATTTAGAAGTCATCATTCAATTATCCAATTTCTTCTGAATTTTCAGAATGGGAACACTACCCATCAATATATCTATATATTTAACTTGCATTAAAAATTAAAGACATTTTTAACTAGGCTTTGCCCAATTTAATTACAAGCTGAAAGTTACTCCAAAATCTGCTGCATTATTCACACTCTGTGTAAAGTATATATGGCATCCCTGCATTTGGACATGTTGGCATATGTAGCACAGACCTTCCTGTAGAACCCTTGAAACACAAGCTCCAAGACCTCCAACAAAAAAATGCATTTCAAAGACAAATCTAGGAAACATCTTTGCTTTCTAGAAATGGTCTCCCTTTCCATCCTGTTACAACAACCCAGGCAGGTAGGCATGCCTGCCTTCTCAGCCAAAGAATCTGAGCCCCTGGTCTCCCTTTCCAGCTCTTTTTTTTAAAAAATAATAATAATGCCAAAAGCCCCACACAATCAGATGGTGAGGGGTGTGTGTGAAGAAACAGAGCCCCCTAGTCTCTCTCTCTCTCTCTCTCTCTCTCTCTTTTCTTTTTAAAATTAACAATGCCAAAAACCCCAGTGCAAGCACATAGGCGGGGGGGCGGCGGGATACAGTGGAGGGAATTATAAGGGAGAGCTGAAACCAGGTGCCCTACTGCGGCCCACCCAATGCACACTGTGGAAGCCTGAGATCTCAGGTTAGAGGACAAACCTGGACCCGGCGCAACCTCCCTTTACTCCCTCCTTACACAAAAGGGGCCAATTGCAACCCAGGACAACCTCTCCATCTTTTCTCCTCATGAAGTGACCTCCCTGTCCTTCCTCCTCATGTGTAAGGGGGCAATCTCTTAAAGTTCCCTCCTCCCGAGGTCCAGGCCCTCCCCAGAAACTTATCAATTGCTGGTTTCTCTATTTGATCCTGGCCTCCACTGTCAGTCCGACCAGGATCCCCACATGGCTTTTACCACTGGCACACTGGTTCTGCCGCAGTGAGTCTTGCCTTGCCAATCTCCTATGGCCCGAAGCCCCCGCTGGCTAGTGACCACAGCGGTGACACTCTTCCTCGTGACTGTTCCTGATGCCCCTGGCTTGCTCCAATGGCTCTGCATGCTCAGCTAACTTGCTGGAGCAGTTTGCTGATGCATGGAGCAACAAAGGAGGAAGCCCAAGCAATCCCACAGTCAGGTGAGCTGGCCGGGTGGAACAGCATGCTTTTCCCATGGTGGCCCCTCCCCTTCCCACTCCCCCAGGCCCAGTTCAGGCCCCATCATGGGCCAGTCCACCAGAGGGGGAGGACCAGGTTTTCCTGCTGTTGCAGCCGCCTGGCCCCCAAGCTGCCATGGCTGGCATTGTCCTGCTTGTTCTCCCATTGCGCAGGATCACAAACAGGAGCCATGGGTGTGTTGGGGCCCCATATTTCGAGAGGAAGAGGGCTTGCTCGTGGCCCTACAGTCAGACAAAAAGCTGTGCGCTAAAAGCTGGAAATAGGTGCACCAAGCATATGTAATGCAGCTTACGGGGAATCCTGGGTGTGACTACATTTAAAATACTGTTTTATTAATGCAGCAAAATAAGAGAAGGGAGGCGAATAGTTAACTCTGTTCTAAAATGTTGAGCTTGAGTGACAGGCTGCTCCTTTTCTCTGATTGGCCAGCACCAGCTGAGGGAAATACAAGATCAGCTGTGGGCTGAGGGGAGAGTTAGTTTGTTTTGAGTTCAGTGAAGGTTACTTTTCAGTAAAGTAAAAGTTCAGCTAAAGGAATGGATGCCTGAAGAGTCTGACTAGTCTGTCAGACAGGTTCACCTTTTGAATAAAGGGAGAGACTCCTGATCTTAGCTGTATTAAATATATCCTGAGAAAGAATTCCATCTAAGAATTCAGAGCCTAGTGTCAGCTAAAGCTGAAGTACGTTTTCACACAGACACCAAGAACAGGGGTTTGAGATTTTGGCAAAGAGTGACCGGGTAGCAGGCTGAAGTTCCCAATCAGGCCAAAAGGAATAGGATTATATTTTCAGGGAAGAAATATATGTCCTGTCCAGTTATTGGCACTGAGGCAGTCCCTGGTCTGTTGTGAAAGGAAACGGTTACAGACTACTAACGGGAAAGCAGACACATTGTGATTTCAGAAAAAGGGGAAAGAATTTGATACACTCAAAAGGTGACCTTTCCAGAAAACTTGAACAGTTATTAGGACACTATATACAGAAACATTGTAACTGAAATACTTAGTCAACCATCTCTCATTGATATGAACCAAGAATTTGTAAAAATAAGCTGCTACAACACCATCTTGTCTGTCAACTGAAAAATATATTGTTTTACTAACAATGTTTACCTCAGCCTTTCCAATTCCTGATTACCCATACCATCCCTGTCTATTAAATAAAATCTTTATAATTGTTCACTGTACACAATCTCCAGTGTCATTACAAGGGATCTAGAAAGAGTGCTCCTGTTTTCTCTGGACGAGTTCCTGGGCTGGGCAAAAGCCAAATCAGATTCTGTCACAGATTTATAAAGCCACAAATATTATCACACTACTCGGAGACAGCTCAGTACCTGAAGGGAACTAAGAATTAAGGCAGGGAAAATCTGCCTCACTGTGAAGAAGCTGCAGGAGTCCGTCATATGAGGCCTCATTCCTTCACTATGATGACCCACTGCACTTTGGAAAAGCTTTCCAGAAGAAGCTGAGTTCATTCATTCTAGAGAGCACACATATCTGTTCTTTTCTAGAGAATGCTTGACTAAAAATGCTTGCTACGTGATCTGTCATTCTTGTTAAGCTGTTTCTTTGCTATATTTCTTTGTTATTTTCATAACCATACATTTTAATCTTGGTCTGTTGTATGCCACTTTCAAAATTTTTGGAGAAATGGGGTACACATTTTAAAATAAATAAATGACATCAGAAAATGGCATTTTTTATATCTTATGCACTTGTACAATCCAGTGGGAACAAAATGTAGTAAGAGTAAACGGCCAAAACCCCTGCAACCCTCAAAGATCAACTATGAATAAGAAATAGAACAATTATCAATCCATTCCCTGTCCTAAAGTAGGAATGAGCAAACTGGATCAAAATGTACCTAAGATGATTCAAGTCATCATTGTGACATCTGTAAGCGGTAACCTCATTGTGACATCATTGTGTTGATGTAATTGTGTTGACAATGTCATGTCACAACACTGGTTTTTCGGTAAACTCTATGGTTTTGAAGCCAAAAAACCATAGTTTCCCCCAAAAAACCAGAGTACCATGCGTGATGTCACTGACACAACGGCATCTCTTCTGGTGATGTGCAAAAAAGATCTACGGGTCTTAGTATACCATATACTGAACATGAGTCAGCAGTGTTAGCTAAAAAGCAAATGCAAGTTTGGGCTGTATCAACAGAAGCATAGTGTCCAGATCACACAAAGTGATGATATTGCTCTGGTTAGACCTCACCTATTGTGTTCAGTTTTGGGCAGCACAGTTTAAGAATCATATAGACAAGCTAGAACGTGTCCAAAGGAGTGCAAAAAAGATGGTAAGGTCTGGAGACCAAATCCTATGTGGAAAGGTTGAAGGAGCTGGGTATGTTTAGCCTGGAGAGGAGACAACTGAGAGGTGATATGATAACCATCTTCAAGTACTTAAAGGGCTGTCATATAAAAGATGGAGCTGAGTTGCTTTCAGTTGCCCCAGAAGGTCAGACCAGAACCAATGGGTTGAAATTAAATCAAAAGATTTTTGGGCTAAACATTAGGAAGAACGTCCTGACAATTAGAGTGGTTCCTCAGTGGAACAGGCTTCCTTAGGAACTGGTGGACTCTCCTTCTTTGGAGGTTTTTAAACAGAGGCTAGATGGCCATCTGAGAGCAATGCTGATTCTGTGAACTTAGGCAGATCATGAGACAGAGTGCAGGAAGGGTTGTATTAGTGCTTAGTTCTCGTGGCCCTTTCTTACACGCCCAGGGAAATGCTGATTGCCACTTTGGGATCAGAAAGCAATTTTTCTCCAGGCCAGTTTGGCCAGGGATCCCGGAGGGGTTTTTTGCCATCTTCTGGGCATGGAGTAGGGGTCACTGTGTGTGTGGGGGGGGGTATGTGTGTGTGTGAATTTCCTGTATTGTGCAGGGGGTTGGGTTAGATGACTCTGGAGGTCTCTTCCAACTCTATGATTCTATGTACAGGGAACTGGACTGTATGACCCTTGGCTTGTTTCATTTCTAACATTATTTATTAATATTTATTATTGAATTAGTTCTGGGCTCTGGCCTGTTATGCTTTTCAAACATTTTCCTGTGTTCAAAGATAAGCCTACTGTGCTTGGCACTTCTCCCAAGAAGAAAAGTCCAAATATATGACATTGCCCAAAGTTTCAACATGTTTGGAAACTTGGTGGGTATAGCAAGGAGGGTGACCTATGCCACAACAGAGAAAGAAAAGCTAGAAGGTACATATAAAGAAAAATCTGTGGCAAGTGTATTTCAAATGTATTCTCAGAGATGGCAATTCTGTGTTATCCAGGATTTGCTATCCTAATAAGATGGCAATTATCAGTTACTTTATTTTTCTTATATTCTTAGAATTGCAACAGCTCCAGCTGCAGAAAAATGCTTTGACCAATTACAAAGGTCTCTGACATAATGCCAAATATAACACATGGAGAAGAATTTGAAAACCAAATTACACCAAATACTAGCAATGTATTTTGTTTTAAATAACAGACTTTTATATGACCAAATTTAATCACATGTCCTTGTGCAATTACTCTGCTTGTTGTTCAGCTGGAAAGAACAAAATTACTTGCTTGGGATCACAAATATGCAACCATTTTTTTCCAACAAATAGCACTACTGTTGGTATACCATCAACATTAATGCTAAAGTCAGGAATATTCATATGATCAAACATCACAGTGGCCATTATTTGTAGTAAAAGCTGCTCTAGGAGAACATTTTCCTAACAAGCAAAAATTGTATATAATCATATTCTGTCAATACCAAAGGAACAGAATTCTGAGGGGAAAAAGAGGTATGATGGCCAAAAGAATGGTTGCCACTGCTTGTCATATTAGGTTTTACAGTTGCAATCCACAGCCATTATAATCAACTAGACTTTGCCACTGACTTCAGTGGGATGTGAATTATACCTTATATGCACATCCTGAGATAACTATGTTGCTAGTATTCAAGACATGAGCAACAAAATAATACCCTGAGAGATCTTTTCCTTTAATAATGCAAGTAGCTGAGAAGGAAGTCATTTTGCAAGAGAAAACTGACACTTTCTCCCTACAGTGTTTCCCTGCAAGAAGCTATTGGACTAGAGTGTGCACCAAAAATTCAGTTCTGCTTTCAAAAAATACTTTTAACTACTGTACTTTCCATGCTCTAGCATTCTGAAAATTAAATTGGGCCTCATGATTCCTTTTACTTTACTTAAGTTGCTTCTACTTTTAGCCTGTGTTCACTGTGTACAGCCATCTTTCTGATTCAATTTATTACTCAGACAAACAAAACCAAACATGTTGAATTTGGACCATATTGTTAGGAGACTGAATTTTTTTCCTGCAAGTAGTATATCTCTCAAATCATTCCCAGAACAAAAGACTTGTGGCCCCCATAATTACTAACACATTTATCGTAGCAGAAGCAAGGCCCCCTCTAAGCTGTGAAGTCTTGTGAGCAAAAATTCTACTTTGTGAGCTATTGGCATTACAGTTGTGAGCGAGTAATTTGGCTAGTGCATAAATTACTTTGCTCAGGAGCTGTCCTTCCTGAGCTAAGACAAAAATGTGTGAGCTGGAGGCTAAAAAACTGTGAGCTAAGCTCACAGTAACTCAGCTTGGAGGGAACCCTGAGCAGAAGCATTCATAGGCACAAGTCAACATCATCAGATTGATAGAATGCATGCATTTGAAAAAGACAGTTTGTGCTATAATATATCAGTCTTTAGGGTGCTACAAAACTTTTGTTGTTGTTGTTGTTGAAACAGATTAACATGACTACTGCAGTAGCATTTGCATTCATTTCTATTAAGTTTAGTTGTAACTACAAACCAAATTCTCTGTCTTCACATTTCCAGGTAAATTGACAAAATTATGAGAAATGAGTAATAAGCACTAAACTGTATATTTTTGCCTAAACAAAAAGTGTACTTTACAAATCTAATGTAGAGAATGAACAGAATCAGTCACAGAAATATAAATCCTTGGGGGAATCACAGAGAGTATTCCAGTACCTGTCTCCCAAACTCTTTATTAGGTATGTGGAGGGGTTCTGCTTCCGGCGGGCATTGGCAGTAGACAGCTGTTTTCACGCCTCCACAAATGCTAAGTATTTTAAGTAGTTTTAATTTGTTTTTTAGTGTAAACTTTTTTTCTATCGGAGGATTTGGCAGCTTTTGTTTTACGTCTAACTAGGAATTGTTGATTTTAGTTCATAGTCAAAACAAGACTATCATTTTAAAATAAGGATGAAGCTGATAGAGTTGCCTGCCATTGCCTCCCTATTTTTTAGCTAATTAAACTGGCAGTGTGGGGTGAATAAAAGACTCAGATGGAATAACAAGAACTAACCGTTTATGATTGTGGAGATTAGTGTTGTTGTTTTTTTACTGAGGCGCAACAGTATGAAATCATTTAAGAGAGTGGGAGAGGTTAAAGATTATTCTCCACCTATCTCAAAGCAAATGAAAATGGACGATTTTTATTCTGTTCAGATACCTACTATGAACTGGTTTGCAGTGCTGGCAGAGGAAACAGATCTTTTGGCAGATTTAGATGCCCCTGCATTGTTTTCAGCTTTGTTGGATGAGAATGCTGGAAATATAGTAGATAATGGAAGCTCTATTGAACAACTTAAAGAAACAGCTGCTGACAATACAGAATTAATTTTAGTGAGTTAATACAATTAACTGCAAAAACTGTTGATAACATCTATAAACAACTACAGATCTGCAAGCTGGTTAAGGACATTGAAGGGGGCAGGAGAGCATTGAGTAAGAAACATGATGCAAAGAATGTTATACCTGCCCAAACATCAGAAATTTTGAACAGACCTAGAGCATACACAGGACATGTAAAACTCATCACCTGTGGTGATCTGCAAATCTAGAGGGATCTATAACCTAGTCCTTCAACCTTTTAAGGTCAATTTGACCATATGTAAACATAATGGACACATTCCTCTCTGGAATTCAAAATCAGTGGCTATGAAACATTTAAAAGTCCTGTTTGGTGGTCAGGTGAGAGTGGTGGATATAAAAGAGTTAGAAGTATTGGATAATGTGAACCAAGTACAGAGGGTTATATTATCGTTTAAGAGAACGGAGATACCATCACTCATACTGTGGAATAAAGACTATTTAAAGACCAGGGGCATTTTTCCTTCCTGTGGTTTTACAAATACAAGGGTGATGCCCTTATTACCTAAGTTGAAAGGTGCAGAGGAAGGAAAAGGACATGAGCTGGAAAAGAGAGCTGATAAGTCCACAAAGGGTGATGAGCCCAATATTAATGGCGGTGACCAGGAATCGAACGGAGGAATGGTTGGTGTAAATACCCAAGCTACATCTTTGGAAATGGGAGATGTGGAGGAGAACATTCAATAATCATTTCTAATCCTGCCTGAGCAAGAATAACAGTGGATTATAAACAAGAACAAGGCTCCAATAGAGAATGTGAACTGGTTGCAAAGCAAGTCCATAAGTTGAATAGGAATGGAAGTATCTACCCTGAGTCCAACAAATCACTGGAGAAAATAATTGAATTGGATTGACTGCTGGGGGGGCTCTACTTCCACAGATATCAAGATTCTTTCTTGGAATATCGCAGGATGGAAGTCCAAGTTTTCAGATTGGGTGTTTAGACCGTTCCTTAAGAGGTTTGATTTAATTTTGTTGCAAGAAACTTGGGCACACTTTGAGATTAACTTTGAGGGTTTCAGGACTTTTTCCCTTTTGGCCCACAAAACCAAATGCTATGGATGGCATAAAGCAGGCTTAGGTCTGCTGTGCTCACATAGACTGGATTCAATGGTGTTTCCTCTTAAAAGCTGTGAGAACCTGGCCCAAGCTTTTCTTATGAAAGGACAGGAAAAATATCTAATTATTAATGTTTATCTGCCACCCTGTACAGACAAACAAAGCTGGATTGCCCACTGGGACTTCTTTTTGGAGTATCTGGAGGATTTAGAACAGGAATTTCCTACCCTGGAATTTCTTTTTCTTTTTTTAACATTTTTAATTGCTTTTCTAAAACTACAGTACTACAGGGTTGGGGAATGGGAACAGCCTAAAACTAGAGTACTAAGGACCATTATTACAAAAGTTTGAAGTTGTTGATACATCTCTTTTGTCAGAATACTAAAGTGTGGGAGATAATACTGTAAAAATAGCAAATTAAAAAGCAAACAATCACAAACTTATTTGGCTGTAATTGTACATCTTAGTTGACAATAAACGCTATAGTGTAAATATCATTAGGTTGGAGTTACGGTATGTGTTAAGAGTAAACTTCAGGCTATCGAAATTAAGCTATTTTGCTTTGTCCTCTCCTCCTGTCAAAGTCCAAATTAGTTTCTAAATGCTTTAGAGGTAGCAACCCCTAGTTCTGCTTCAAAATCAGAGGGTTTTGTCAGACTGATAGAATTAATATCAGAGTCTTTCCCATACTTCTCTCTCTTCTACTTCTGCGTCTTTATTCTCCTCCACTTTCTCGGGTCCCTCTTCCGCTTACTTTTGTTGCTTCAAGAACATCTTAATGCTTCTTATCGTTAGCTTTTAGTTTTCCTTAATGCTTCTTATCATTGACCAGGCTTCACAGGAAGCAGAGGGAGTAAAAAGAGAAATCCTTGCGACAGAAGAAAAACTAAAAGCTAATTTAGCTATTGATATATTTACAGCACGGCACAAGGAACTAGAGGAACAGTTGCAAACATATGAGGAAAACACCAGGGACATGAAGAAATTAGAAAGAGATAATCGTGATTACACTCTTAATAGAGTGTATAAATGGCAAGCACCAAATACTAGCAACAGCAGGAGGGTGACATGGGCAGACTCTCGCCAATCTACATCTGAATATGAAACAACAGAGGGTGATGATTCGGCCACAACCTCAGGGGAAGAGAGCTATCAAAGACCTTTTTTGGACCAACATTCGAAACACAAAGCCAGGGAGAATGCTCAGTTCAACAAACAAAACAAAGGGGGCAGGAGGAGAATTTAGTTGTCAATTTGTCTAATAAGTTGTTATCTGATAAAGATCTTAAGATTCTTAATTTAGGATTGGGATTTGTTCAGACACCCAAATATAATGCATTTTGCACTAGGACTGATATCTTTAAATTGACTAGGATTTTGAAACTGAAAGCATTTTTTGGAGCAGACAATTTCTATACCCCCTGTAACTTTAAGAATAAATCACAGTTTGTACCTTCTATATATCCACCATCTATTTCAGTTTTTGAACGGAGGGTTTTGGAAGATGTAAAATGTTTAGAGACATCTGGCAGCCCGGTTAAGTATAATTTAACATATGAGCAAAAGACATTGACACAGAATTTGGCAAATGACTCTTCCATCATTATTAAAGGGGCAGATAAAGGTGGGGGAATAGTGTTACTAGACCATCAAGATTACATATCGGAAGCCCATAGACAGCTATCTGATATGAATTATTATAAGCCAATCAATCATGATCCAACAGATGAGGTATTTAACATCATTAAAGTAACAGTAAGAGATGCTTTATCTTTTGATTATATAGATATGGCCAATGCAACTTTTCTCATTAATAATTTTGTGAGAGTCCCCATTTTTTATATCATCTGTAAGATTCACAAACCAGGACACACACACCCAGGGTGACCTATAGTCTCCAGTGTCAATTCCATTTCTGAGCCCTTACCCCTGTTTCTGGATTTTCTTTTTGGAACCATTTGTTAGCACAATTCCAACTTACATAAAGGATAATAGGGATTTTGTTAATAAGATTGAAGGCATGAAGTTTTCTCCACAAGGTGTGTTAATGACCATGGATGTCTCAGCTCTTTACACAAATATTCCTCACAAGTAGGCACGGCTTTGCCTCCTTAACACACTTGAAAAAAGAACTGTTTTTTCCCCTCCTACTCATTTTTTGTTAGATTTGGCTGGCATCATTTTTGAAAAGAGTTTTTTTTTGTTTTGGTAATGACTTTTTCTGGCAAGTAAAGGGTGTTGCAATGGGTAGCACTTTTGCCCCCAGCGTGGCTTGCCTCTTCATGAGTCAGTTTGAAAATGAATGGATAATTAATCCAGATAACAACCCTTTCTATAAGCAATTGCTCTATTTTAAACGTTACATAGATGATGTTTTCCTTATTATGGAAGATGGATCCATCATAAAGCCCTTTATGGACTGGCTTAATTCAATACATAGTAGCATTAAGTTCACATATGCAGCAGATGGGCAACAGATTAACTATTTAGACACGACAGTATTCGTGCATAATGGACAACTAGCTGTGCGTCCTTTTCACAAACCCACTGATAAAAAATCTTTTTTGCCTTTTTCTTCATTTCATGTCAGACATATCAGAAACAATTTACCCTATGGGCAGTTTTTGGGGCTGAAAAGGAATGCCACATTGTCAAAAGATTACCATCAGGAAGCTTCTAGGATGCTGGTAGATTTTCTGAGGAGAGGCTATGCAGTAGAAATTGTAGCTAAGGCATGAAATAGGGCTGATAGAAGAGACAGATTAGAACTTTTAAAAGATACTGAGAAAACATCAATCAGTGGTATAAATTGGGCTATAGATTATACTCCCAAGGCTCACTCAATAAAAAATATAATTTTCAGACACTGGCATATATTAAGTGATAATCCAGAATGTGATATCAAACCCCATATAGGTTTCCTTAGAACTAAGAACTTGAAGGATTTATTAATACGTGCAGACTTGAAACCATTGATAGGTAATGATTACTTGCCTAAGGGACACTATAAATGTTGCAATTGCGCAGCATGTGACAATAGTTGGGAAACAAAGATTATAGAATTCCCTGATATTAATTTCAGAAGGGAAATCATGTTCTATTCATCTTGTTCAACCAAACGTGCAGTCTATCTTTGGATTTTCCCATGTGATTTAAAATATGTAGGAGAAACAATGCGTGCCATTAAGAAACGCATCTTGGAACATAAATCAAAAGTCAAACACCAATGTACTGAAGCTCCACTCATATAGCATTACATATCTAAGGGCCATAGATATGATGAATTTAGATTTGTAGAACTGGAAATAATCAAGAGCAATCCCTACTCCAGACAAGACACACAGAAGATTTTACTGCGCAGGGAGGCTTATTGGATGTATAGATTAAACACATGTCATCCTTATGGTTTGAATCTTTCTTTGCATCTTTCTAGCTATTTGTAATTGTCTATGAAATTATTCCATTTGACTGTTGTTGTTGTTCAGTCGCACAGTCGAGTCCAACTCTTCGCGACCCCATGGATCAGCTTCCGCCAGGCCTTCCGGTCTTCCGCCGTCCTCTGAAGTGTGCTCAATTTCATGTTCGTTGCATCTATGACACTGTCTAACCATCTCATCCTTTGCCCAAAATGAACTTTCTACTAGCAATTGTGCTGTGTTATTGGTAAGTTATTTAAACATTTGGAAAATGTATATTGTATAGGAAGTTTTTACTATAGTGATGGTTTGCCAATTTATTCTTTATAGACCTATGAAGAAAAAATATGTGCACATCAGGCTTCATTTCTACTCTTATAGATGAGACAAAACACTGGAAATTATCTGTATGTATAAGAATTTTTATTGTCTTCTACATTAATTAAGCTATTTGGATTGGAGTATCCTTGAAAAAAAATCTTGTTGTAAATGTTTATTTGTAGCTAGAATCTTGTTCAGAAGAAGGAACGTCGAAACGACACAGGACATTCCTGGAGCACGTCGTTAACATCATTTGCTTCGTTAAAAACCACTTCTGTTTATTTGAAACTGACTGTATTTTTGTATTCCAACCTTGTAAAAAAAGCATATCACTTTAACTTATTTAAACAGCATATATTTTCTGATTTTTGCAGTACTGTATTATTTAGTTTAGCGCACTTATCACAGTAATAATCCTTGTGTAGTGTAATATCTATTTTATCAAAGGCAACCAATATGCTCCCGCTGCAATTAAAGTATTTAATCATAAACTTAGTGCAGGAATGTTCTATGGAGCTTCCATTTGGATAATGGCCTTTAATAAGGACATGGAAAGAATTCAGTCTAACTTTCTTCGTAAGATTTTGGACGTACCCGCGTGCCATATGTGGCCATGTGTATAGAAACAAACCAAAGACTCCTTGAAACTAGAGTATGGATTATTGACATTAAAGTTTGGTGACACCTATTTTTAAAAGAGACGACAATTATCTTATTGCTCATATGTTAACGGAGTCTCCGTCTTCTACGTGGCTTTGTCATATAGAAGAAAAAAATCAATTCAATTGGGCTTAACATTGGAGACCTATTTCTGTACACAGAAAAGTCAGCTTTTAGGCTGATCAGGCAAAGACTGAATGACATTGAGCAGGTTCTTGAGAGCCGTGCAAAAAGTAGATGCTCGCCCCTCAATTTGGGGCTTTTACCTTAGGGCATAGGGCTGAGTATCTAATTTGTTTAACGATCCCAGGGCAACGCAGAGCATATATGTTAGCAAGGTTTAATGTGTTGCCATCAGCAGTATTATGGCTGTGGTCACGCGGAGCATTAGGCACGCTAAAGGGATGGAAGATAGGCGGATTTTCTGGGTGCGATCTCACTGCCACATCTGGGAAGCGTAGAGCTCCCGTGGCGAACCCGAGGATTCCCGCCGAAGATGCGCGGTTAAAAACTAGTACCTCGGAGGTACTAGTTTCCGGTAACCGCGGGGCAAGGGTGGGCATCTGATCGCGTTTCCGGTGGTAGTTCCGGCGGCCGCCCATGCCGCCTCGTATAAAAGGTTTTTTTTTTTCAAACTGTCCATGGGATGCGCACAAACACCCAACAGGGCATGCGCACACTTTGGTGTCCAAAAAACCCCCCGTTTGCTGCGCTGCTTCTTTGCCGCGGCACAGGATTGTGGTGTGCTCAGCACCTCTCCCCTACCACGAGACCTCCATGGTACATCTGCTGGCGCAACTGCGCGTTATTTTGCCCCGGGGCAAACAGCTATGCTCCCCCCCCACATTTTCCTGCCCGTGTGACCCAGGCCTATATGGGAGATTCAAAAAAAAAACATTCGACAGTAGATTGTGTTCCTGCACTAAGCAGGATATAGAAACTCTTGAACATGTGTTTCTTTCATGTACTTTCTACTCGGACCTGCGCTTTACATTCATTGAGCCATGGTTGAGAAAGTATTCAGGGAAACCTGATAAATGTAAGATTTACTTTTTGCTGACAACTCAGAATCATGTAATAATTGAAACTGTTGCAAAGTTTCTGTATAAAGCTTCAAGAAGGCGTTCAGTATTTCTTGCAAATTGAGTCATATGTTCTTTATGTTATGCCAATAAAGGTCTTTGGATTGATATTAGGTATGTGTTAAGTGCCTCTGTTGAACTCAAACTAGACATTCTACCATTCAAGTCCCTGTGCCACATGGCTGGCTGTGGCATAGAATGCAGACAGGATTTCAAGCCCATATTACCAATACTATTTGGAATGCAATCTCTACTCCAACCTCAAGTACCACCAGACTCAGCATTTGACACCTAGGTCCAATCAGGATTCTTCTATGACGTCCCAGTTTTTGACTGCCTCTTCAATCTCGATGATGTGTCAAATTCTAGACAAACCTAGCCCAAAATGAGTTTCAACTTGCCACCCAGCTACTACTTCACTAATCTACCTCTTGCATTCCTGGATACTGGTATTTGCCTAACTGTGATTGCATCTGTTGCCACATCCTTTTAATATGGGTTTTCCAGAAAAAAATGAATTGATTTTCCAGTGTCATATATAGAATATGATCTGATTTAGCATGTTTAATTTGACCTATATTTAGGAAATATTTTTTAAAAATAATATCCATGTTGATTTGATGTTCCTATAGCAACAAACACTTGAACTGAAATATTTGCTTAGAAAAAAGTGAATGAAGTGTAGTTTAAATGTTACGTTCAAACATATTCAAAGTTAGAGGAGGAAGTTATTTTTTATTGGAATAATATTTACAAAAATTTGAAGATATGATGTACTTCTTAGATGGTTTAAATTAAAGAAATAATCCAAAAGCATAAAAAAATTACTGATACACTAATTTTAGCACACCCCAAAAATAGCACAAGACATCGTATGTTTCTCCACTCATCTACTTCAGCAGAACTTAACTGTTCCATGAAGGTCACTGAGGCAACCTCAGTTTCACTGTGGCTGATTTCGCACTAGAGCTGCCTCGATGTTGCGCCGCCATTTGCCCCGATACTATTGGTCAATTTCACAACCGAAGCTGTGGGGCTGCATTTTGACTCACGGCTCCGCCCGATTTCCCCTGCAGTATCGTAATCCTGTTTTTTGAGGCAAATGGCGGCGCAACATCAAGGCAGCTCTAGTGCAAAATCAGCCTGTCACTCTCCATAGCATCACTTTTTAGCTCCAGATCATGAGACCTGTGATTACAATATCTATTTCACCATTTGAGAGGATATAAATAAGCATTCTAGCTTTGGTTTTGAAGCTAAAGTGAGGACCAATGATAAGTGAGGACCCATCCTCTTGCACAGCCAATTAGGTGAACTCATCTTTTTACTTGAATTACCATATACTTTTGTGATATTATCCCTCTTCCCTTCATTTTACAAATTATAATTTTATATTATAATAGCTAAGTGTGGGCCAATCTGCAGACACTCCGCACATCAGGCTCACATTGACTAAAACTCTCCAGGTTTGCAGAAAATTTTGAAAATGTCAAAAAAAACATTATGGGGTTTAAATCCCCCCAAAACAAAAAGTGTAATGAACCTACCTCCTCTGGTGACAGTGGTGGGGGCAGGGAGCAGCACTGTGCCTGCACAGCTGCAAGAGTGGGGTGGGTGCTAGGCCTGGCAGGTGCAGCAAATACACGGGCAGCACAGGCAATGGCGTGGGAAGAGGGAGCTGTGGTGGGCCCAGTGGCAGAGGTCAGGAGCTGTCCTGGGCTTGCTGGTGGTGAGGGTGATGGTGGGGGGCAAGTGTTGTGGCAGATCCAGTGGCACCAATGGTGGAGAGCAACAGGAACTGAGGCAGACCTGACAGTGGAGTCCTTGAACTGTGCTGGCAGGAAACCATGCCAGGCTTGCCAGCAGGCCACAGTAATGGGGGGAGCCAGAGCCACAGCTAAGTGGGGGAAGGGATCGGCCCATGACTATCATGGGTCCTCACTTGTATTTATGAATTCTCATACAATTCCAATATGTGTTCTGAATACATACTCATACAATTCCTAGGGATACCCTGAAAAATATGAATTACAACTTTTAAGCAGTCAAGCTTGCTTGGCGATGGTATCAATTCATCATTATTAATTTTATGAAAAAATGCATCATCAGAAACGAAAGATCTGCTGTGGAAATATAAAGCACTGGAAAAATTTCCACCCCACATCTCTGCACTCTTTTGACTACTCAGACACACAGACCTGCACCTACTTTTGATCTCTTGTTCTGCCTTGGGTTGGGCCCCTTGCACTCCCTGGTACTCTGACAACACACCACTTTGGGAATACTGATATATAACAACAATAAAAATTAGGAAGAAAGTATAAAGAAATGACATTTTGTCAATGTTAACTTTATATTTTGCTTGTTTCATGTTATATGTGAAATTGGAGTAAAAAGCACTCCAAACCATAATATATACTCTACAATTTCCCCAGAAAATTACAATTGGAGGAGGAACATGAAGCACCACAGGGCAATGGACCTCATGAGGAATACACAGCATATAATATTGTAGAATACAGAAAATAAAGTTTATCAACTTATTCACGATAATCTGATGCCCCTTTTCAGGTGGGTGTTTACCAAATGCATTTCTAACCTGTGCATCCTCTAGCAGTGAATTTCCATACTTGATTTATGCTTGGACAATCTATTTCTCTATACACAGATTATCCTTAGCTATCCTTCACTTTAGTGAACTGAACTCTACCTTCATTCAATCAAAATCACTGCTATTCAGAAGGTACTCCAAGAAAGCTCTGTACTCCTATTTCAGGGGAGATCTATGGGTTTTAGGGGTTGATCTACAGGGTGATGTACCACTTCAAAATACAGTTGGGAGATCATGCTTCCTTGCATCAAAAATTCTTTGCTTACAGAAAGCTAGCGCACAAACACAAAATATTGCACACACTGTTCAATAAACTGGGAATAACCCATTCCAACATATCAATTTGATCACCTCTGTGCAGCTTCTTTTCCTGATATTTAGAATTAAAATATAAAATAAAATAGGAGTAATATTTATAGGTTACATAAATTTAAATTCAAGTCACACCTGGAATTATTTTTGTTAGAGGTCAAGGTGAGGGTGGTCCAATTAATATTTAAAACCAAGCTAGGTAGACTGTAATTTCACAATGAATACAGTGACTGCATTGTGAAAATCCTGTTTTTAGACTATTCTGTCTGTGTTGACTCCCCCCACCCCCCGTACATACGTGGCCAGGTTAAAAATCAGTCTGAAGAACAGTATTAACATAATTCTCTAGTGAGTTTTGACAGAAATAGCCGGATCATGATGGGGAAAGTTACAAGGGGACAGAGCAGTTGTACATGAACAAATGAACTGAGATGGTAAAACCTGGAATCCTCTGCTCTCACACACTGACCATCAAGGTCACCAGAAAACAGGAAAGGTAGGTCTTTAAGAACTGTATTAATGCTCCCCCCACCCTGACCTAGACAGAGTAATTGTGCTTTTTCTGAATAAGCTTACAGCCAACAACCTCTATGACCCTAGAACTCCAATCTCCACTTTCAGAGCCTCTAAAATAACTATCCAATAAAAAAATATCAAAAATATTTGAATTAAATAAAGTTTAGGATCAAGAAACAACCCCCCCCATAAAATATGAAAAGATTTTAAGAGCATCAAAGCATAACAATGTCTCATGATTTTTCACTGGAAGACTGAAATTATTCATGGCTCATGTATGAAAAGTGAAAACCTGATCTTAGCCCATCTATATGTATACCAGCATTTGAATGAGGGTGCTAATATCAAAATGACAAATGCCAAATATTCTGCCGACCAACGGGTGTGTCCCCCCCCGCCCTTGTTTTAGCCTACAGCATTAGACCAATAATACAACCAAAGCAATTACAATATAGGTGGGGAAATTACCAAGCCTTCAAGGAGAACAATCATGTACAACAGTGATCATAGCAGTAAAACCACTATGATTCTTAATTCAGAGCAAACTGGGCTGATTAAAACACAGGCTGTAATAATTTGGATTTGAAAAATAAATAAATGACATTCCCCCTTTGCAGGCATGCTTGAAAAACAGGCACAGGAAGCAATTTAACCTAAAGTTTAACCTGGAAGTTAGCAAATAAGTTACTGGCTCAGTATTACATTTTAATTCTTAGCACTTGATAAGAATAGTTGATTTTGCTATTTCATTCCAACTCATTTACGTGAAATATGTCACTGGAGGTGCTCCTATAATAAGTAAATTCATAGCGTGGCTGACGTTGGTACTTGCACTCCTTTAGAATGATTTAGAAAATATACTTTTATATATTAAATCTGTTATATCTGTATTCAATATAATATGCATATGGCTTTATTATGATTCCATTAGCAGGGAAGAAGGAATGACCTCTCCAGAATAAGGACAACATTACTGCATATTACAATTTCTCCCATGTCGAAATATGGTACAGGAAAGCTAACGAAATGGAGAATATATGATTGCTATCTTTTGATCTTTGTTTCCCTTAGGAAGTTTTGGTTTCTGGAAATAAATTCAGTGATGAACAACATTTGAGGGGGATCAATGTGCTACTAGACACTGGTACTTGATCTTTTAAAAACTTGGATTTGATCATACTTATCTGAGGCTAACTACAAATGTATCTTGAGAACTACCGTAGCTGCCTATGGAACGGCCAGAAATTTCATGGTGAGATGATGGGCAACAAAACTCTGTGTAGTAGCCATCTACCAAACAGGCTATTTTTAAAACAAATTCTGCTATGATTTTTAAGGATTACTTTCTAATACGGTTAGACAACCTGACCTGAAATCCTTTAATAGTCATTTAAAGATTTTTCTGCATGTTTGTTTTTAATGAACAAAAATAGTAGCAATTTGAAAAGAACAAAAATGGCATCTACTATGTGCCTTTCTTTTGTTATAAAGTAAGAGTTAGCTGTACTCTTTGGGCTGTCAAGAATGCTATACTGATGAGATAGCCAGACAGTGTCTTAACTACACTCTTCCTCCTGAATTTAGCAAAATACTCTTTGTATTCTCTTACCTTTATGGTTTTGGTCTGGAGTCTGAGTCCATTTAAAGTGTTAATGGCTTTCTCTGCATCCTTTGGATCAATATAGTTAACAAATCCATACCCTAAACTCTGCCCTGTTGAAACATAAGAAACAAAAAAAAAGGACTCAGTATTCTTTGCAGCACAAGTGTACGATTTCCAAATGGGGAATTGAAATCCTCTTCTCTGATTACCTTTTCCACCTAACACTTGCTTCTCAAGTCATAAAATATGCCCATACAACCCCACTGCTGTCAAGGAGGACTACTCGGAATTATATATGTATATATTTTAATCATGGGAGTATCTGCGCTTAACAAGTAGCTGCGTTTTCTAGCATCCATAGTGTTTTAAGGATTTTCCATAGTGCCCTTAAACCTGTGAATGATATACATAAATATAATGAAGATTTACTGAAGTGCTCACACTACTATGAGATTCACATTAAGAGAAAAGAAGAAAAGGGACAGGCAGCTGTGGGGAAAATGCACAGGTTTATGATAATTTAATTTACAGATTACAGAATCAGTCACAGTAGCAACATAGCTTTAGTTTAAAGTGAAATATTCCCAAATTACTTAAGTCACAGTAATGATCATCAGTAATCTTTAAAATGAGAAAGCCTTAGAAACCTTGTGGTTACTTTGTCTCAACTGGCTGAAAAGTTATTCACAAGAATTATGTACCGATTTCAGCAGGAAAGCGGTTTACATTAAAAGATCATAAGTAACAATAAAATAGCTAAATATCTAAAATCCAAAATTAGAACTAAAATCTAACATCTAAAAGCTGATAAAGTCATTTGAAACTGTTCAATGCTGTATTGCTGACTTGACAATGGCAGAGCAAACATGAAGAGAAATGGCAGAATATTACATGCCAGGACAGATGATTATTTTGCGCTCTTCATACTGCCTCGTGGGTTGATGCTGGGGAGGGCAAAACAGTACAACTGTTTTTACATTCAGAGATGCCGTCAGCACATTTATTGCTTAAGCATTCTGCATTAACTAAAAGCCAGGCTACCCCTGAGGAGTACAGTGAAGTAAGGCAATTGATATGGGATCTGGACAAAATAAAAGGGGAAGTGTTTATGTCTAATAGCATCACTCACCATTAGAGAGAAGATGCAGCCTAGTGTCTAAGAGACTGGAAAGCCCACGTCATTAACACATATGCTCTAATGTTTAAATATCATGACCAATATCTAAAGAATAACAGCCATGGAACTATTCTCATTTGTATAAAATTAGTGAATTCCCAAAACAAAACTAACAAATTTTGGTGTAGACGTGTACCAATTTGCAATTCTGGTTCAATATCCAGACCATTTCAACCTCTACTACTACTGTGCACTTGAGCTTAGAACACTTCAGTTTCATCAAACTTCATATTCATTTGCTGAAGTTTTATCCAAAAACTGCTTGCTGATCAACTAAATACATGGTATAATGAATGCATAATGAATGCCTACTACTGGTTGTTGGATGCTCCTCAAACACAAGAAGAAACCAAATTAAGAGGATATAGATCCCAGTGAAATGTTCACATTGTAACACAATGAAAAGGTTCAGTATTCCCAACCTGCCCTACCACATAAATGCCTAGAGAGAACAGAAATAGAAATGGAAACAATGATTTTTTTCCCCAGAAGGTGACATTTTGAAGTAGGTATTGCAATTTTTTGGAGTAGGTACAGTTTCAGTGGTGCGATATTTAGACAGTGGAAAACAGTGGAAAACATGGGGCAGATTTTGGAGTTGTGATATTACCACAGGAACCATCAGCCAGAATCTGGAAAAGAATAGAAGCTAGATCTGAACCAATTAGCCATTCAATGCTGGATAATAAAACCTTTAAAATACTAGAAAAATGGTGGGTAAAGCACTCCCACCCCATCTCTGCTATCACCTGCTGAAAAAGCAGCTTGGTAAGAATGAAGACTATTACTATGATTTGCAGCCTGCCAAGAATAGTTTTCCTTTTTTTAAAAGAAAAAAGTAGAAGAAATAAATACAAAGGTCCCTGCAATCTGTGTTTTCAGCCTTAGCCTCTTACATCTCACAACACTGACCACTTTCAGAATAAACTGTGTTATGAATAACCAAATACATTCATGCTTAGATCATGAACAACTGAATGAGATAACAGATCAACAAAAACATTATGTACTGAACTTGCAATACCACAATCATAGCAGGCCAGTATGGCTTGAGATAGTCCTAGACTCTGGCTAAAATCCAAGGGTGGGGCATGATTTTCCAAACAGATCTAGCCTTTTATTTTCTATCATTCTATTAAGATCTTTGTGTCTCCCAAAAAGCCATCTGATGTTCCTGAGGATTGGGGAACATCTGGAGAAGGATTTCATATGGTGCAAGCAGATGCAAAAGATGCAGGGAGGCTGGCAGAAATCAGAGACCTCCTTCTACCCATGCATATGCAGAAGAACTCACAGGGTCCTTTGGATAGTTTTTGGATTCAAAAACTGCAATGCTTTTAAATAATGGCAACTTGATGTACCAGCTCTTAGTTGAGAAGCGCATACATGCCTTGGGTCCAGGGATGCCCTGGAGAAACGCAGCAATATAACTATTTTAAATAAATATCTCACAATGCCAAGAAGGAAATAATCTGATTATACTATTGCATCTTCTGAAATATTTTTCTCTGCTAATATACCCCATAGAGTTTATAATCCTGTCTAACCTCTGTTATTTGTGCTTCTTATCCAGACTTCCTTAAAATACAAGTTTTTGTGTTTTAAAATGAGTATACATTTACATGTACTGGAACTTGCAAACAAATAACAAGACCTAGGCAACAAGTATCTCAGATGACCCCACCCCAAAACCTGCCACCAGTATTTCAATGTTAAAGTCCTTAAAAAGAAAAGACAAAATCTATTTTACCTAAAGCTTCTATTTTACAGTATAAGTGATGTTTCTTGTTGTTATTTCTTTACCTATATTAAAAGCCATGTTAAGCTTGAAACCATGTCAAGGATTGTAAACTGCAACAATTCTATTGGCTGCTGTATATAATCATCCAATCAGGATGCAGAGCAATGTTCAGGAGGGAACGAATATAATTGGTTGTTATCTCTGTAATGTAATTGGACCTTAACTGTTCTAGGGCATGGCTACTCCAGCCCGGGATAGTTTAAAAGGGAGCTTTGCTCCTCTGTTTGTGTGTGTGTTCTTCACTGTTCCTGTTTACATCAATAAAGCTGATTCACTGTTTTGATTACGACACGGCGTTGAGTTCCATACATAAAATTGGCAATGAGGATGGGATCCTAAGAGCAGGTAGGCAGCCCTATTGAACCAATGCCAGGATGGAGAACGAAGACACACACCCAATCATGCAAGCCGAGGCACCACTTGCCATTGTGGTCGCCCCAACCACTGCAATGGCCGTCAACCCAGCGTTCGAAGTGTTTGAACAGGCACTGAGGATTGGGACTCTTACCTAGCCATATTCAAGTTCCACCTGCAGGCGAATCAAATCGTGGATGAGGCAAGAAAGAAGGCGATGCTCCTCAGCTCCTGCGGCAAGACTGTGTTCAATGTCGCCCGGTCCCTGGTTGCTCCAACTGATATCCGAACGGCAACCTGGAAAGACATCACAGACCGGCTGAAGGCTCACTTCTCACCTCAGCCATCCCAAATGGCTTGCCGGCATGCCTTCTACAAGCGGAGCCAGGGCCCAACTGAGACGATCGCAGAGTATGTCACCGGCCTACGAAAAGCCGCTCGGCCCTGCAATTTCTCTGACCTCGAAGAGGCTCTCATCGATCGGCTCATGTGCGGCCTTCATGACGAGAGGCTACAGCAATGCCTGTTTGCCAAGACTGCACTCACGTACGACATGGCCTACGCAGAGGCCGTCACTGCCAAGGCTGCTGAGAGGTCAACGCGAGAGGTCCATCAGCACCATACCCGAGTCGTTAAGGACCAGTCAGTGCAACACCAGTCAACCAGTGGATCCGAGGAGGAACCTGATGACGTACACCGAACGCAAGCTGCACGACACAAGTGGACCCCACTGAGGACTGTGCCACGGCGTCCCTGCGCAGACTGTGGCGGGAGTTATGAATGAGACTGTTGCTGGGTGAGCGATTTCATCTGCCGGGCCTGTGGAAAGCGAGGCCATTTGGCAAGGGTCTGCTGGGCCAAGAAGAAATCACCACCATCGTCTCCTGCTGCAAGGTCACGGGTTAGAGCCACAGACAGTGAGAAGTCCGCCGACTGCCACCGGACCAACTACTGCACCTGCCTGTCGACAGTCCTGAACACCGGAGCAAGCCCCAACAAGAAAATCCTGGTCACCATTCGGCTGGATGGTGTTCCCTGCGACAAGGAAGTAGACTCTGGATCTGCCGTGACCGTCATTTCGTTGCAGACCTGGCAGCATTTGTTTCCACAGAGAAGCCGTCGCCGCTTGACACCATCATCTGCACACCTCTCCAATTTTCAGGGTCAGCGTGTCCCACTGGCTGGAAAAGTCAGTTTGAAGTGCAGTTCCAAGACCGCCAGGCAGTGCTGTCCCTCCTTGTTGCTGAGGGAAACCGGGCCAACTTGTTGGGCCTAGATTGGTTTGGTCCTCTCGGTATTGCCGTAACCGGGGTAAACAAAGTATGTGTGAATAAAGGGGAATGCATTTACGACAAGTTCCCAGAGGTTTTTGATGGGGGGCTTGGTCGGTATACGGGGCCACCTGTGAGCTTTGACCTAGACCCCTCTGTGACTCCAATCAGGTTAAAGTATAGAAAAGTGCCAATATCTATGAAAGCCAAAATAGAAACTGAATTAGATGTTAATTGCGCAAGGCATTCTCGAACCAGTGCCGTATGCAAACTGGGAAACTCCCACTGTAACTCCTGTTAAGTCTGATGGGTCTATACGAATATGTGCCGACTATAAATGCACGATAAATAGAGCGTTGCAACAAGATTCTTATCCAGTGCCTGTAATCAGCCATGTACTAGCGTCACTAGGAGGTGGAAAGGTTTTCGCAAAGGTAGATCTGGCACAAGCATATCAGCAGCTTCCAGTGGCCCAGAAGGCTGCTGAAGCACAGACAATTGTGACGCACCGGGGTACTTTTTGTGTGAATAGGTTGGAATTTGGGGTAAACGTCGCCCCCGGTATCTTCCAAGGCCTTATGGAAAATCTGCTAAGAGGGTTACTGGGAGTAGTCCCGTATTTCGATGATGTGCTGATTGCTGGGGCTAACGATACTGAGTTGTTGAACCTTCTGAGGGTGGTACTTGGTCGCTTCAAAGCTGGTTTAAAGGTCAAGAAATCCAAATGTCATATTGGTGTATCACAAGTGAAGTTTCTGGGGTTCCTGATAGAAGAACAAGGAGTTCACCGCACGGCAGATAAGGTATCAGCAATTCAGAATGCTGCAGGTCCAGGTTCGAAAAAAGAGCTGCAATCGTTCCTGGGAATCCTTAACTTTTATCATTTGTTTTTACTCCATAAAGCCTCAGTGGCAGAACCATTACACAGGTTGTTGCATAAGGGTGTGAAGTGGGAATGGGGTGCTAAGCATGAGAAGGCGTTTCTGTCAGTAAAAGAGCTGTTGTCCTCGAAAGCTGTCTTGACCCATTATGATGAATCCAAACTGTTAGTGTTGGCTGCTGACACCTCCCCGTACGGGGTTGGCACAGTTTTGAGTCATGTCATGGCTGATGGGCGGGAAGCCCCCATCGCATACTATTCGCAGTCCCTGATGGCCACAGAAAAAAAACCCTATGCGCAGATCGACAAGGAGGGGCTTGCCTTGGTTGTGGGAATTAAAAAGTTCCATGACTTTGTGTCTGGCTGCCGGTTCCTCCTTGTCACCGATCACAAGCCGCTGCTGGGACTATTCTTGCCAAACCGTCAGATGCCAAACGTTATGTCTCCCCGCATGTTGCAGTGGGTCATATTTTTGTCTGCCTACGACTATGACCTGGAGCACCGGCCGGGCAAGGCGATTGGACATGCGGACGCTCTCAGTCATTGTCCGCTTCCCCAACTGGACGCTGATCCTGCTCCTGCCTGCAATGTTTTGGCTATTGACGAACTGCCTCAACCTCCTGTCCATGCATCAGACATTGCTGCCGCTTCGGCTAAGGACTCTGTGCTTGCTCGAGTCCTTAACTGGGCATGGAGGGGGTGGCCGGTGGAGAAATTTGAGCCGGAATTTCGGCCTTACAGCTCCAGGCAAATGAAGCTCTCTGTTCATAAGGGCTGTCTTATTTGGGGGAACCAGGTAGTTGTGCCCCCTAAGCTAAGGTGAAGAGTACTTGAAGCTCTGCACAATGGTCATCCAGGCATAGTGCATATGAAAGCTATGTCTGGTGGCCTAAGCTAGATGCAGACATAGAGGAGTGGGTGAGGAAATGCATGACTTGCCAACAGTCGCGACCAGACCCTCCTCAGGCTCCCATTCAACATTGGGAGAGTACGCACAAGCCCTGGTTGAGGTTACATGTCAATTTTGCTGGGCCCTTTCAGGGCCAAACATTTTTGATCATCGTCAACTCGTATTCAAAGTGGCTTGAAGTCGCTCAAATGCATTCAATGTCATCTACTGCTTTGATTAATGTATTGCACCGAGTGTTTGCAACCCACGGACTCCCGGACGTGTTGGTGTCCGACAACAGGGCCCAATTTGCCTCTTCGGAATTCGCAAAATTCCTAGGGGACAATTTAATCAGGCATGTAACGTCCACGCCATTCCATCCAGCCACAAATGGACAAGCCGAACGGATGGCTCGGACAACTAAAGAGGCACTTAAGATAATGGGTCAGGGTGACTGGGAGCAGAAGTTAGCCTCATTCCTTCTAAGGCAGCACATCACGCCTTGTACGGCTACTGGGAGGAGCCCAGCAGAGCTCCTGATGGGACACGGGCTAACCACCCTGCTTGACAGGCTCCATCCGGACCTGACAGGGGCCAGACCCCCTAGAGCTGAGGTCCTGGAAACACCGCTCACTTTTAAAATGGGGGACAAAGTGTGTGCAATTACGAGGAGGGACACTTATGGCTTCCCGCCATAATCACTGACGTTCTGGGCTCCCGGATGTATGCGGCACAGCTCGCAGAAGGCCGAAAGCTGCGGCGCCACATAGATCAACTCAGGCAACGGTGGGCTGACTCCAGACTCGAGTGCAGCACTGAACCTGACATGATCCACGACCCAGAAGGCGAGCAATGAGGGCCTCTGGACAAGGAGTTGAGTGTTGCTGAGCCCATTACCAACCCTGAGCTTGGGCAATCCCCAACTCAGGATGGTGTTCCCTCGGATACTGGTTAACCAGACTCAGCGGACAGTGAGTCAACCAGGGCCCCTGAAACCATGTCACCACCAAAACAAGGCGTGCCCCCTCCTATCTAAAAGATTATGTTTGCTCGAAATTGTTCCATTTTAGGGGGGAGGAACTGTTATGTCTTTACCTATATTAAAAGCCACGTTAAGCTTGAAACCATGTCAATGATTGTAAGCTGCAACAATTCTATTGGCTGCTGTATATAATAATCCAGTCAGGATGCAGAGCAATGTTCAGGAGGGAACGAATATGATTGGTTGTTATCTCTGTAATGTAATTGGACCTTAACTGTTCTAGGGCGTGGCTACTCCAGCCCGGGATAGTTTAAAAGGGAGCTTTGCTCCTCTGTTTGTGTGTGTTCTTCACTGTTCCTGTTTACATCAATAAAGCTGATTCACTGTTTTGATTACGACACGGCATTGAGTTCCATACATAACACACGTACAGCCCATTTCCAACCTTATTTTTAACATTATTCCAGGATGACACTGGCATGGGAGCAAAACAGTGAAGCAGACTTGCTAGCCCCCAGGTCCAGGTGGGGGATCCCCTGATTTCAGGGGCTTCTCCCTGCCGCAGACCAGCTGGTCAGTGGGGGAAACCCCACCCCTAAACAGGGGTGTCACTAAGTGATGTCATTGCATTGGAGATGCTCTAGTATTTGGGTAAACTCTATGGTTTGAGGATGAAAATACCACGTGACATCCCCACTCACCCTCAGAATGCCCCCCAAATACCCCCGCCAACGTGACAAGGGAACCTGGCAACCAATAGTGAAAATGTTTGAATGGGAAGCAATAACATGGGGGGTGGCATAGAACTGTGACTGATATCATTTTATCCTACAGCTGCTCGTTAACCTCATTAACCTAAATTTTATCCTACAGCTGCTCGTTAACCTCCCTAAAGTCGGATTCATGTCACCCAATTCAAAGGAAAAAATTGACAAATATTAAACGTTGTACAATCACTAGTTACTACAGGAAAGGGAGAACTCTGTTTTAAAACCAGTCTAGTGAATAAACAGTGCTTTCAATTATCAAAGTGCTTCACATACATTACTGTGTTAACCTCAAAACACAGCTATAAAGTATGCCAGTACTGTCTCTAGTACATAGTGGAAAACCAATCACCTAAAGAAGAATCAGCCATCACTGCTGAAACAAAATGGTTATCTGCCCTTGAATTTCTATTTATATCCTCTTTGCCAAACCCAGACAATGATGTGCCCTTCCTCGCCAACTATCTCTCTTTTTCTCATTACAGGATTTGAGAACAATTAACATACCTAGAGAATCTTAACATAATATTGGTAGACTTTTCACAGTATAGTCACTGTCATAATCATTTTGCTAATTGGGATGGTGGTTGGTAAAAAGGCAGCTGCAAAGTAGGTTTGACAGGACTGGGAAGAATCCTATTTAAAGCAAGACAGGCTGACAGCTACAGAGGTCAATCAGAGCTGGTTCCAGTGCCAAATAACTGATAGTCCCTTGTAAAAACTAAGGTTCTTGAGTCTTAGGACAAAAAAAGTAATGGGCAATAGAAAAAAAATGTTATTTGGGTTTAAAATGGAAACAGGGGTACTCTGGAATGTTGCCTTTCCATCGCTAAGACCTGAGAAAGAATTCCTTCAGTAAACAACAAAGTTCACTAACTCTCATAGCAAAACAATGAGAACACTGCAAACCCTGTAAAACAGACCCTGATATTCTTGGTAGTGGCATGCCATTATTAGTAGCTGTATTTGCACTGTTAATGAATTTTAATGGTTGTATGCTTTATCTTTCCATTTTTATCCTTCCTCCAAAGAGCTCTCCTGATGGCACACATAACTCTTATCCAATGATTTTCATGGCAGAATGGGGATTTGATCCCTGGTCTCCCAGGACCTAGTGTGACATTCTAAACATTATGCCATATTGATTTTTTTGTTGTAAACAGCTTCATTCATTTTTAATGGAGTGTGTGGTATACAAATGCATTAAATAAACAAGCCAATAGCTGATCATGTGCCCCTTCCCAAATCATTCATGTTGTCCAACAGATTACTAGCCACTCTCTTCTGTGGCCAGCCCTACCCATAATGGACTATGCTAATAAATGAGGGTAGTGCTGAAACATGGTCTTCAGTGGAAGAAGAAGAAGAAGAAGAAGAGAAGAGATTGGATTTAAACCCCATCCTTCACTACCCAAAGGAGTCTCAGAGCGGCTTACAAACTCCTTTCCCTTCCCCTCCACACAACAGACACCCTGTGAGGTAGGTGGGGCTGAGAGAGCTCTGACAGAAACTGCTCTTTTTCAAGGACAGCTGTGCCAGAACTATGGCTTGCCCAAGGTCATCCAGCAGGTGCAAGTGGAGGAGTGAGGAATCAAACCCGGTTCTCCCAGATTAGAGTCCGCGCACTTAACCACTACACCAAACTGGAATGAAAAGGGGTGACACAGCAGTGCTGATAGCAGACAAAAAGACTGCCATTAAGCATCTAAACCAAGGCTTGAAAATTCAGCTGGCCATTTTGTGATTTAGGTTTTGGTGGAAACAAATGGGAAGAACTTGCAGAAAGACCAGTGCCGGCACATGGAGCAGGCGGTGGTGTTTGCCTGCCCCCCACCATATTCTTGGATGAAACACAGGTGGGGCGAGCCAGTAATGGCTCAGCGCGGGAGTGCTGGTCAACCAAGGGCGAGCTCACTGGCCAGGTCTGGGAGCAGCCGCTCTCCATGCTCAGATTGGCCCAGTGCAAGCTCGAGGTAGGACGGAGCTGTGCACCTGGGCAAAGACCAACCATGTGGAGTTCTACTGGTGTCAGCAGCGGTGGCCAAACTCCCGAGCAGGACCTGAGGACCTGAGGGCGAGCATCTTTATGGAGGAGGACAAGAGATCAAGGGCATAGGATGGCAGCTAAGAAGGCTCCACAGAAGAAGGGCGGCCCAGCATGAAAGTCACCCAGGCAGGTGCCGCCAACTATCTCATCCTCTGAGGACGAGGGTGGTCCCTCCTTGCAAGACCTGGCAGCCAAAATCAAGGCCCTGGAGAGGGCCAAGGTAGCGAAGCAGAAGCCAGGTGGCAAGGGCAAGTCAGAGGTAGCCCCCCCTCATAAGCATCCCTGGTCCACGGCTTGTGCGCAAGAACAGCGAGCCTTATATGCCAGGTTTGCACAACTACAGAAGTCTGAAGATGAAGATGATACCCAGGTATCGAGCAGCAGAGCTGGAGCAGTACCAGATGACCCGGCAGGAATGGGTGAGTCCTCCAATACCACAAGAGTGAGTCCCACTCCGGCCCCCTGGGGGGGGGGGTTGGTTCAAGGTCCTGGAATTGATGAAGCAGTGCAGATGTGCCAGGTCCCCGGCCTTTCCCTGGCACCAAGCACCGTGCCTGACCTGGGCACACCCTCTGGGGTTGCACCCATACCAAGTGCACCGTACTGGGCCGCTGGACAAGCACCGTCATGGGGTGAGGCGCAGAACCCGGCAGCAAACCTTCCTTACACCTATATGGAAAGGTCTCTCCAGCTAGGGGACCACCTGCTGCTGGCCACAAAAGCGAAGATCTGGAAGGGTATGTGGACATGTTCACACTCCTCTTTAGGGGTGTGGAGATGAAGGTAAGTGTGGGGGATGACCCCAGAGAGTTAGAGAAGATAAAGCGGATGCAAACTAACAAGACCATTGACAACTGGCTTTCGGCTTATACCATTTACATGGTGGTGGTACTGCAAACCGACCCATGCCATGGAGCGGCCTTAGTAAAGTATCAGGACCTCATCCATAGGGCATATAAAGAATATTCAGGGGCGGCTTGGCTGCAATACGATGAGAGGTTCCGGTCTTGGGCAGCCTTGGATCGGGAGCACAAGCAGCTCTGGTCCCAATGCATGGGGCCTGCAGGGGCCATTTCAGGCAGGTAGGCAGACAGTGAGCACCTGGTGGCACAGTTACAGGTGGGAGCTGGACAGGAGGCTGGTGAGTGGCAGGGGGCTCAACCTTGACTCATCTTCTGGGTTTTCAATGCCACGGGGAACTGTGCGAGGAAGCCATGCAAGTTTAAACATGCTTGCAGCACTTGTGGGGGTATGCACCCTGCATCCTCCTGTGACATGGGCGGTCCTGAGGAAAAGGTGCCCAGGGGCCAGGACCATTAGGAGGAACCAGCGGTGACAGCAAGTCAGCGGGGGGGGGGGACAATGGGGAACCAGGTTAAGACAGGGGGGAGGGCTTGGGGGCAATGCCAAGGGTGCCTAGCACCAGGCAAGCTTTCAACTGTGGTTTAATGGGTCATTGGTCATGAGGTGGGCCTGAGTGGGCATGGTGGCCAAAGGTGTGGCCTGGATAAACAGGGGGGTTGGTACTTTGGTACCCACTCCATGGCATTTGAGTGGCTTTGATGGCCATGGGATGGGGTCTTATCCTGCTGGGGCCAAAGTTGGGCCGGGGGAGGACCATGGTGGTGCAGTTCTGATGGCAGTCACTGGTGCTGGCTGATGTTGTATTGCCTTACAGGATGCGGCAAGGCTGGAGGTCACCAGTATGATGGTCACTGGCTCCGGATGATCATTGGTTGGCTGGAGCACCCCCCCCCCCAGGTCGGGCGGTTCTGTTCTGTGATGGCGATCTGGGCACTAGGTTGGCAGTCTCCACCCCAGGATCAAGACCTTGGTGCTGCATCTTTTTGAGGACACAGTGGGGGTTTACTGGGTCGATCTTTGCTTAGCTGATCTGCAAGGGGGTCTGTGGTTTCCAGGATGGTAGGAGGGGAGTTAAGCCAAGGCTAACCCCCTCTGTGGTGAGAAAAGCACGGGTTGAGGGGATTTGGAATTGGCAAGCACCCTGATATATCAGTGATAGGGGGGTCCTCATACTGGGTGCCTATGGGCTTTGCAGTTAGGGTGACTCAGCTGGGGGCCTCTTTAGGGTGGGGGAGCATATGACAAGCCTTAAGGCTTTGCAGCCATGGGCTGGAATGTGTCCTTCCTCCCCCTCTATGCACTGGCATGCGGGCTGTGATGAGTAAGGTCCGGAAGGATCCCGGACCTGGCTCGGAGCCAGGGTGGGTTTGCCCTATTAGTAGGCTTGCTATGCAGGCCCAAGGCAACCCGTGCTTTGTATTGGTGCAGATCAGCTTATGGATAAATAAAATTCCCAGTTTAACCCATAACCGGTGTTGTGTTTCATTCAAGGGGTGGGCGGGCAATCAGTGCTTGAAGGTCATCATGTACTAAAGCAGAAGCTGCTTTGCTGGTGAAATTAGAAAGAGTCCATTAAAAAAATAAGCATTCAGTTGAATAGTCAGAAGGTCGAGAGGAATGGGACCAATTGAGTTCTTGTGAGAAGAGTTTAATGCAAGCACATTATATAGCATGTAAGTCTACAAGAAGAAAATGAGGTGGAGAACAGTATCTTACAAATAAATCTTGCAAAAACAAGTTTGTACTTGTAATGCAATGGCCAATGTACTACAGCAATAAGTATATTATTTTCAGAGTAATCAAACTAAGAAAACGGAGGGGGTCAGAGATTGTCCATGTGTGATTACCGTTACAGCTGTGGATCTGGCAAAGAAAATTAAAGGGGGCTGTGGAGTCTATACACACAAACAGACATGTTTTAACAGAAAACAAGAGTTCAGTAGCATTTTAAAGATCAACATGATTTCCAGGGTATAGGCTTTCGTGAGTCAAAGCTCCCTTCATCAAATACAAGAAAGCTTACACCCTGGAAATCTTTTTGGTCTGTAAGGTAGTACTGGACTCAAATCTTGCTGTTCTTCTGCAGACCAGCATGGCTACCAACCTGAAACTTTAACAGAAGATCCTAAAACATGCAATAATTCCAAACTCCCACATGTTGTCAATAGGGTTGCCAGCCCCCAGGTCTGGGCAGGGGTTCCCCTGCTTCTGGGAACTTCAATCTGCCCCGGCCAGCTGGCAGGCAGGGAAAGCCCCAGCCCCAAGGCCAATCCTCTTCCTCACCTCCTGCCCGATTTAAAAGGCTGATCGGCGGGGACCACATAGCCCACCAACCAGCTGGAGGGCCCTTTAAATCTAGCAAAAGGGAGGGAGAGGGGTGGTCACGGGCTGCATGCTTGGCTCATGAAAAGACCCTATTGCAAGTCAAGCATGCATCCCGTGACTACCCCTCCCTCCCTCCTGCTAGATTTAAAGGACCCTCCAACTGGTCAGTGGGCCATGTGGTCCCCACCAATCAGCTGAAGCCCTTCAGGCAGGAGGGGAAAGAGAGGAGTGGCCGGGGGGTTGTTGTTGGGGGTGGGGCTTGGGGTTATCCCCACCCACCCCTGGAACACCCCCCCAAATCCCCCCGCCAGAGCAATGAGAGGACCTGGCAACCCTAGTTATCAAGGCACTTTTATATCATTACAAGTATACTATACTGATAACTATTTCTGTGCATGAATCCCACACAAGTCTTTGCCACATTTTCTACTGCCTTGTTAACTACCACCAAAACATTTGCCTCCATTCATACCCCACTTTTCTACAAGTACCTATGGAAAGATAGACAGACCTATCCTTTCGGGAATGTGGTCACTAAGAAACTGGACATACATCTTGGAACATGTGTATCATTATAATAATTTCAATAATACTATAATATGGCAGTTACATATATAAATTACAAAATAAGAAAACCATAGAATATAATGAACCAGATAAGCCTATGAAATGAAATTCAAAGAACTATCCTAAATAAATATTGTAACCACAGAAATCATACAAGATTTTGACTGAAATTTTTACATTCTATCTGGGCACACCATGAACAGAAGAAAATATAATACAAATCATTCATGCAAGCAATTCAAAGGGAGAAAGGGATAGGAAGATATAAATTGCAGATATACTATGGCTACACAGAAAGAAACCATTGAATCACTGACTTAAGCAAGCAGGATACCCCCCCTCTCCCAGTCAGTAAGATAGACACAAGAAACAGATTACAGAATTTTGCTGTATGCAGCAGCTGTAAACTGTATAAAACATATACACGCATATTAATAGAGATGTGAAACTCGATGGTATACATGGAAATATTAGGGGGAAAGATTTTTTCATAGGAAGTTATTTCAGTTTTGCAAATAGGAAAACTGGAAATGTTGCAGAGCTCTGAAAACATCTATAAAATATATTCTGTGAAATTGGTGAACTCTTACAATAAGGTGTTACTCAGAATTTGTAGTATGGAGATTTTTGTGCAAGACAATGCGTAGAACTAGAGAATGATATATTCACTGTTCAAACATAAATAATTTTGGTATTAATTAACATATGTCTTTAATGTTATAAGGTTTAATATGATATCCAAATATGCCCCTTGTCTTGTTGCGATTGGATGAGAATTTTTCTGTCCAAATCATATAGTGTCTTACTATTTTTTTTACTGATTCTTACAGTTTCGACTTTTATTTTTTCCTACCTCTCAGATGACAAAAAACTAAGATGTATTAAGGTAGCACAGAGCACTGCAATGATCTCTCTCTGAAATACTGGGTATATTCACAACTTTGCTCCTAGAAAAATGTACACAGCAATCCTAAGCAGAGTTACACTCTTCTAAGGCTGTTTACTTCAGTGGATTTAGAATTGCATAACTTTGTTTAGGATTGCACTGTAAGACATTTATATGTTTCCCCTCCATAACTTCAGATTTTCAGAAATTTTATGTCTCTGTACGTGTTCAAAAAGTATGCATGTGAACAACTAAGATTGGCTAAAGAGAAAAGGAAATGGGAGAGCACTAAATGGGATATCCATTTGAACTTTGTAAACTGAAATGTGGTTATGGGCCACCAAGATCAAAGTCATATGGAAAAGATTCAAGGTTGGATTTTCAGTGGATGATCTGACCTTTTCGTGTTGCTTCTAACAGCTTCCTGAATGCTACAAATCAAATTATTATAGGAGTGTGTTATAGAGAGTTGTAAAAAACTGGCAGCTCTGAGCGCAAATTCTGTTTACCATATTCTGCATGCTAGTTTGCTGCCCACCCTCCACCTATATGTATAGACTGGTAACTTCCATTTCATTGTATCTGAAGAAGTGTGTGTGCAGATGAATGCTTATACCTTGAATAAAACTTTGTTGGTCTTAAAGGTGCCACTGTTAGCCGAATTGCTTTATTTACAGCAATTGGCAATTTATAAATGGATCCTTGCCAACTATACCAAGGTCTTGTTCCCACCAAGGGTTACCAGAGAAGGATAATGAGGCTGTTGTGGTTAAAATAGATGTCTTTTACTTAAAGAATAAATTTCATACAAACAATACTGATGCACTCACACATTCAATCAAGTTCCTTAGAAATACAGTATTAAAATAAGCATATTTGCATTAGCAGGTGGGTGTGATGATGGGCAATACTTATCTTTCTTCGCAGCTTTGGTTGTTCCAATGAAAAATGGAGGGGAAGAAATGGAAAACTAAGGGAATTCACACATGACCAGAACCAGCCAGAACGTGTGGGCAGTGGAGGCAAGGGTTGGGGATAGCAAGTGGGACTTAAGAGGGGTAAAAGCAGACAGGGGTTGTCGCGGGGGAGATGCCAGTTGATCATTTTTAGGAGTGGCCAATATTGAAATCAAAGAAGGGCATCTGGGCAGGTGTGAAAACCTTGGGGTCAGGATGCTTCATTGTAGTATAGATGAAGCGGGCCATTCTCTTTGTGAACCAAATGTCCATTTGGCAGGAAATACCAATGCAGAAACAAAGCAGTGATGTGTCGTACGTGACCACAAATGATTCAGCAATGGGGGCTGTCTCTGCTCAAGTTGTTGTTTCTTACTGCTCACAATAATGGAGGTGTGTGCTTCTTCACCAGGCTGGTAACTGTGTAACTGAAACCATATTTACGTGTAAGGCTTGTGATTTTCTAGGCACATCACAACAGGTGACTTAAAATATACAGTTCTCTGAGCCTGTGTGTGTGTGTGTGTGCACAGTCCATTGTGTGTCGCAATAAATATAAGTCCATAAATCAAAATATCAAGTTCATTCTCTAACACCACTGGACTCAAACTTTGTTCTGCTGCTTCAGTCCAACACGGTTACCCACTGGAATCATGCACTCACCCAGTTAAGCTATTTTTTGGCAACTGCAGCCGTTTCTGACAGGAACAGAGATATAAAACTCAGGAAAGAAGCATAAATCAAATCCATAAAAACAACCAACTGACTGGCACTGGTATACATTAAAATCTAGAAAGAATTTTTTGGCTTGACCAGAATGTTACTCTTTTGACTGCCTATCAGAACTGAAAGCTAAAAAGCCTGAAGAAATACCTAGTTAAGCTATTAATGCAAATTACCATGGGTTGGCCAGCCAGCACCTCCTCAGATGGGAAAGAGATGCAGGAAGCCAGTCCCAGCCCTTGCATGCTGCAAGAAGACCTACCAGAAAAGATGGAGACTCTCTCAGGTGCAGAGGGGGAGTCTCAGGCTGAGGTCAGCGTGCCACACCCTCAGTTCTGCAGCCCAGGATCCAAAGCTGAAGCCGAAGCCCTGCAGCCACTGGCCTCACCCCTAGGATTGCCAGAGCCCTTGGAATGCTGGAGAAGGCAGGCTCAGAGGGAGGTACAGTACTGGCACCGTACTGCACAGTTGGCAGCCCAGCACCAGTCAACCTCTGCCTGTGAGTTGGAGTCACTACAGGATGAGGGCTTGACAGCCTTTTAGGCTGCTCAGCCACTGATAACTTGCACCTGTCCCTGAATGACTCCTGATAAAAACAGCCAGAAAAGGGTGAGCCAGTGTGGGAGCAACTTGTCCACAACTCTTGTCTGCTGAACTTTCTGGACCATAACCTGGCTTATGCTTTTCAGATCTGCCCTTCTGGTTTGTTGCTTGGACTTTTGAATATCTGTGCTTTGACCTTAGACTGTGCTTGGACTATGCTTACTGCCTCTTGCCTCAGGTGCCTGCTTGAACCCAGAAGCAACTATGTGTGCTGTATACAACTTATACATGTACAAAGCAATCACATGACATGAAAGCTGTGTTTGAATGGTGATGAGCAAATTCTCCATGGCTCAAGTCATGACCAATTACAAGAGCCATCTACAAACACTTTTTGGGTACAAACAGACATCCTTATGTTGCTGCTGGGAATTGAGTGTATGTGTGTAAAGTGCTGTCAAGTCACAGATGACTTACGGTGACCCCAGTGATAGGCTTTCAAGGCAAGTGAGAAGCAGAGGTGGTTTGCCATTGCCTTCCTCTGCCAAGTCTTCCTTGGTCGTCTCTCACAGAAGTACCAACACTGCTCAGCTTTCGAGATGCGATGAGATCGGGCTATACTATACCATTCCACATCCCTGCTGGGAATTGTAGTATGCATCAAATTGTCTACACAACTGTATGACACTCCCTTTCTTTCCATGTACCTATTGCATTCAAAGAGTGCCTTGCTATATACTGCCTGCTTGGCCTCCATACTTATAAGTATGGATCCCTGTGAGGAAGAGAAGGTGCCTGCAGCTCGAGGCATTCTATAGTTCTATAAATTACATTCCTTTTTACTTTAATCAATTTCAGCAAGCAGGAAAGATTGTCCAAACTCATATAAGAGGTTATAGTAATCCAACTTTTGACCTTGCACCAACAGTAGCTACTAGCCTTGCAGGGGCAAAAGTGCACATAAACTCAAATTAAGTCTTGCTTCTAAATGAGAATAATAATTCAAGGCCAAAGGGGACTGACTCATGATAAAATTGAAAAATATTAGGAGGAGAAATTATAGGGCCTATAATTTATTTCTTAACTTCATGGTATCACTATGTGTAATGCAGGGCACATGGACATGCTCTGAATGTGGTGCATATGAAGAGCCACTGACACATGATCTTGAATGAGGGCTTAAGAGAATATTAAAGGGACTTTAATAAACTTCTGTTCAGCTGAGCTGGGTTTTTCAAGTTTGGCCAGACACACTTTGACATTGTACAGCTCTCTTATTCTTAAGGTCTTAGGACACAGATCCCAATCTTTTTCAACCTGCAGCACCTCTGGAATTTTGAAAGGAGTGTGGGAGAAGTGACAGCTGCTGAAAGAGTAGTTTAGTCCACTTGCACCCTAGGGGGAGCTGTGGAGCATTCACTAGTGTTTATGGTTTATTGAATGTTTTTCTCTTGAAGTTCAACCTACTTCTTGCTGTTTTATCTCTATTATGTGAGATAGTATGTGCTCTGAAGGCCTCTCTGTTGCATTAATGGCCTGCAGTGAGTTATTGCCTTTTTGCAAAATCCTGTTGCAGTAAAATCATTGAAAGTAAACTCCAAAGTGTAGACTCGATTATTTCCTGAACTCGGCCAACAGGTTACGGGCCCAGACCCCAGGATAAATAGCAAGAAAGTCATGAGTCAGTAAGAGAAAGGAGGGGCATGCTCAATCCAAAGGAAGATGGCAAGCAGTGCAGATATTAAGTTTTCAGTGGCCAAATTGAATAATATTTATTTTATTTCATTTATACCCCGCCCTCCCCGCACGCGGGCTCATAGCAATTATCAGTTGTGAAAGTTCAAACTGGAAATGCTGCAGTGCAAAGATGACCTCTGGGATGTTTTAAGCACTGACAGAGGAGGAGGAGGAGGAGGAGAAGAAGCAGAAGCAGCAGAAGCAGCAGTGGAAATTGGATTTATACCCCACCCTTCACTCAGAGTCTCAGAGCAGCTTACAAATTCCTTACCCTTCTCCTCCCTACAACAGACACCCTGTGAGGTAGGTGGGGCTGAGAGAGCTCTTTCCAGAGCTGCCCTTGAGAGAATGGCTCTGACAGAACTATGGCTTGCCCAAGGTCATCTAGCAGCTGCAAGTGGAGGAGTGGGAAATCAAACCCGGTTCTCCCAGATTAGAGTCCACGCACTTAACAACTACACCAAACTGACCAGGCAATTATCCTGCAGAATGGGACAAGAAAAACAGGCAAGGAAAGGCAACTATAAGCCTGTTAGTGGAAGATGACCAGCTGATCCACATAAGGAAACAAGAAACAGCTAAAGTATGTGGAATTCACTCCAGAAAGTGCATGAGTGTTCAAACCTAAACAGCAAGCTATATCTGCTGCATAAACTGTATAAAATGAGACTTGTCAGAGAGCAAGATATGCATGAACATGTAAATGCCATGCTAGAAATTGTAGAACAGCTGCATGGGCTTGGAGAAGAAATGAAAGACAATCAGATAGTGGCACTTTTACTGTGCAGTCTTCCAGAGTCCTATGGTCCACTCATCAATGCCCTTGAGACTAGACCAGAAGTAGATCTACCACTTGAATATGTTAAAGGCAAATTAATGGATGAATGTAATCACAAAAAAGTACAAGCCGGTGAAGACACTAAAAAACCAGAAACAGCTCTCAAGGTAAATGAGGCAATATAGCACATGACAGAAACCAGGGTGTGTTACTGCTGCAAAAAGGCTGGAATCTGAAAAAGAAGTGTTCAATCCGGAGAGCTAAACAGAGAAAACAAATCACAAAATCACCCAAAGGAAAGGCTAAGAAAGCTGCAAGTGAATCTGTCTAAAAGTTACACAGAGCAACACATCAAATAGATGGTACATTGATTCAGGCTCCACAAGCCACATGACAAACAACCAGGAATTCTTCACAGATCTTGATCTCAGCACAAAGGAGATCTACCTTGCAGATGGAAAAAGCATCACTACACAAGGAACTGACTATGGATTCTTTAAGTGCTGTGGCCCATCTAAAGGAACATGTAAACTCCTTGGGGAAAATGTCCTGTTGTTCCACAACTGGAGGGAAGCCTTCTGTCTGTGAAGACCCAGCTGTGAGACCCAGCTGAGCTCGGAGCAGGAGACAGAGCTGCTAGAGGGGTGAGTGTTTTTTTACTTGCTTTCAGCTGAGGGGATTCAGCTGAGTGGGAGGACTGTGTTTGGGAGTGTGTGAAAGCGATTAGAGTTGTTGCAGAGTCCTGGCTGCTTGAGTTAGGGAGAGGAAGGGACATTGTTTGACTGTGATTGACTGTAATCCAGTATTTAAGAAAGCACTTTGCCAGAGGC